>NC_091124.1:32232500-32532500 GCF_040183065.1 Periplaneta americana | reverse complement strand
ACGAAAAAGAAGACGATGAGAACGGTGAAGATGGCGAAGACTACGAAAAAGAAGACGATGAGAACGGTGAAGATGGCGAAGACTACGAAAAAGAAGACGATGAGAACGGTGAAGATGGCGAAGACTACGAAAAAGAAGACGATGAGAACGGTGAAGATGGCGAAGACTACGAAAGTGGAGACGATGAGATCGGTGAAGATGGCGAAGACTACGAAAAAGAAGACGATGAGAACGGTGAAGATGGCGAAGACTACGAAAGTGGAGACGATGAGATCGGTGAAGATGGCGAAGACTACGAAAAAGAAGACGATGAGAACGGTGAAGATGGCGAAGACTACGAAAGTGGAGACGATGAGATCGGTGAAGATGGCGAAGACTACGAAAAAGAAGACGATGAGAACGGTGAAGATGGCGAAGACTACGAAAATGAAGACGATGAGAACAGTGAAGATGGCGAAGACTACGAAAATGAAGACGATGAGAACGGTGAAGTTGGCGATGTCTACGAAAATCAAGACGATGAGAACGGTGAAGATGGCGAAGACTACGAAAATGAAGACGATGAGAACGGTGAAGATGGCGGAGACTACGAAAAAGAAGACGATGAGAACGGTGAAGTTGGCGATGTCTACGAAAATCAAGACGATGAGAACGGTGAAGATGGCGAAGACTACGAAAATGAAGACGATGAGAACGATGAAAATGGCGGAGACTACGAAAAAGAAGACGATGAGAACTGTGAAGATGGCGAAGACTACGAAAGTGGAGACGATGAGAACGGTGAAGATGGCGATGACTACGAAAAAGAAGACGATGAGAACGGTGAAGATGGCGATGACTACGAAAAAGAAGACGATGAGAACGGTGAAGATGGCGAAGACTACGAAAAAGAAGACGATGAGAACGGTGAAGATGGCGAAGACTACGAAAAAGAAGACGATGAGAACGGTGAAGATGGCGAAGACTACGAAAATGAAGACGATGAGAACAGTGAAGATGGCGAAGACTACGAAAATGAAGACGATGAGAACGGTGAAGTTGGCGATGTCTACGAAAATCAAGACGATGAGAACGGTGAAGATGGCGAAGACTACGAAAATGAAGACGATGAGAACGATGAAAATGGCGGAGACTACGAAAAAGAAGACGATGAGAACTGTGAAGATGGCGAAGACTACGAAAGTGGAGACGATGAGAACGGTGAAGATGGCGATGACTACGAAAAAGAAGACGATGAGAACGGTGAAGATGGCGATGACTACGAAAAAGAAGACGATGAGAACGGTGAAGATGGCGAAGACTACGAAAAAGAAGACGATGAGAAAGGTGAAGATGGCGATGACTACGAAAAAGAAGACGATGAGAACGGTGAAGATGGCGAAGACTACGAAAAAGAAGACGATGAGAACGGTGAAGATGGCGAAGACTACGAAAAAGAAGACGATGAGAACGGTGAATATGGCGATGACTACGAAAAAGAAGACGATGAGAACGTTGAAGATGGCGAAGACTACGAAAATGAAGACGATGAGAGCGGTGAAGATGGCGAAGACTACGAAAAAGTAGTCGATGAGAAAGGAAGATGGCGAAGACTACGAAAAAGAAGACGATGAGAACGGTGAAGATGGCGAAGACTACGAAAAAGAAGACGATGAGAACGGTGAAGATGGCGATGACTACGAAAAAGAAGACGATGAGAACGGTGAAGTTGGCGAAGACTACGAAAATGAAGACGATGAGAACGGTGAAGATGGCGGAGACTACGAAAGTGAAGACGATGAGAACGGTGAAGATGGCGATGACTACGAAAAAGAAGACGATGAGAACGGTGAAGATGGCGATGACTACGAAAAAGAAGACGATGAGAACGGTGAAGATGGCGAAGACTACGAAAGTGGAGACGATGGCGAAGACTACGAAAGTGAAGACGATGAGAACGGTGAAGATTGCGAAGACTACGAAAATGAAGACGATGAGAACGGTGAAGATGGCAGAGTCTACGAACGTGAAGACGATGAGAACGGTGAAGATGGCGAAGACTACGAAAGTGGAGAGGATGAGATCGGTGAATATGGCGAAGACTACGAAAAAGAAGACGATGAGAACGGTGAAGATGGCGAAGATTACAAAAGTGGAGACGATGAGAACGGTGAAGATGGCGAAGACTACGAAAGTGAAGACGATGAGAACGGTGAAGTTGGCGAAGACTACGAAAATGAAGACGATGAGAACGATGAAGATGGCGGAGACTACGAAAGTGAAGACGATGAGAACGGTGAAGATGGCGAAGACTACGAAAGTGGAGACGATGAGATCGGTGAAGATGGCGAAGACTACGAAAAAGAAGACGATGAGAACGGTGAAGATGGCGAAGACTACGAAAGTGGAGACGATGAGAACGGTGAAGATGGCGAAGACTACGAAAAAGAAGACGATGAGAACGATGAAGATGGCGAAGACTACGAAAATCAAGACGATGAGAACGGTGAAGATGGCGAAGACTACGAAAAAGAAGACGATGAGAACGGTGAAGATGGCGAAGACTACGAAAGTGGAGACGATGAGATCGGTGAAGATGGCGAAGACTACGAAAAAGAAGACGATGAGAACAGTGAAGATGGCGAAGACTACGAAAATGAAGACGATGAGAACGGTGAAGATGGCGATGACTACGAAAATCAAGACGATGAGAACGGTGAAGATGGCGAAGACTACGAAAATGAAGACGATGAGAACGGTGAAGATGGCGAAGACTACGAAAATGAAGACGATGAGAACGGTGAAGATGGCGAAGACTACGAAAAAGAAGACGATGAGAAAGATGAAGATGGCGAAGACTACGAAAAAGAAAACGATGAGAACGGTGTAGATGGCGAAGACTACGAAAGTGAAGATGATGAAGAAGATGACGATGGAGATGATGATGATGAAGGCGATGGGCACAAAGAAGTTGATAAAGCCGTTGAAGACGGTGAAGATGATGTTGACGATGGAGATGATTAAGGCGAACACAATGAAAGTGATGAAAATGAAGACGGTGAAGATGGTGAAGACGATGAAGGTGATGAAAATGAAGACGGTGAAGATGGTGAAGACGATGAAGGTGATGAAAATGGTGAAGATGATGAAAATGAAGATCATAAAACAGCGAGAGATGACGAAAACGAAGATGATTAAGACGAACATAATGAAGGTGATGAAGATAATAAAGACAATGAAAATGTTGAAGACTATGAAGAGGATAAAGATGATGAAAATGAAAATGATGATGATTAAAACGACAAAAATGAAGACGATGAAGATGATGAAGATAAACGAATTGGTAATGAAGGTGATAAAGGCAATGAAAATGTTGAAGACTATGAAAAGAATGAAGATGATGGAAATGAAAATGATGATGATTAAAACGACGAAAATGTAGACGAAGATGATGAAGATAAACGAATTGGTCATGAAGGTGATAAAGTCAATGAAAATGTTGAAGACTATGAAGAGAATGAAGATGATGGAAATGAAAATGATGATTAAAACGACGAAAATGAAGACGATGGAGATAATGAAGATAAACGAATTGGTTATGAAGGTGATAAAGACAATGAAAATGTTGAAGACTATGGAGAGAATGAAGATGATGGAAATGAAAATGATGATGATTAAAACGACAAAAATAAAGACGAAGATGATGAAGATAAACGAATTGACCATGAAGGTGATAAAGACAATGAAAATGTTGTAAACTATGAAGAGGATGAAGATGATGAAAATGAAAATGAAAAAGACGATTAAAACGACAAAAATGAAGACGATGAAGATCATTAAGATAAGCGAATTGGTCACGAAGGCGATAAAGACAATGAAAATGTTGAAGACTATGAAGATGATGAAAATGAAAATGAAAAGACGATTAAAACGACAATAATGAAGACAATGAAGATGATTAAGATAAGCGAATTGGTCATGAAGGCTATAAAAAATGAAAATGTTGAAGACTATGAAGAGGATGAAGATGATGAAAGTGAAAATGAAAAAGACGATTAAAACGACAAAAATGAAGACGATGAAGATGATTAAGATAAACGAATTGGTCATGAAGGTGATAAAGACAATGAAAATGTTGAAGACTATGAAGAGGATGAAGATGATGAAAATGAAAAAGGCGATTAAAACAACAAAAATTAAGAAGATAAAGATGATGAAGATAAACGAATTGGTCATGAAGGCGATAAAGAGACTATGAAGAGGATGAAGATGATGAAAATGAGAATGAAAAAGACGATTAAAACGACAAAAATGAAGACGATGAAGATGATAAAAATGAAGACAATGTAGACGAAGAGAATGAATATGAAAACGACGAAGATGATAAAAAAGAAGACAATGTAGACGAAGAGAATGAATATGAAGACGATGAAGATGATTAAAATGAAGATGAAGATGATTAAGACGAACAGATTGAAGGTCATGAATATGACAAATACAATGAAAATGTTGAAGACTATGAAGAGGATGAAGATGATGAAACTGAAAATGATGATTAAAACGACAAAAATGAAGACGATGAAGATGATTAAGATGATGACGATGTAGACGATGAAGATGAAGACAATGAAGAGTATGAAGACGATGGAGATGATGAAAATGACGAATGACGATAAAGATGAAGATGATGAAAGCAATGAAGACGAAATTGATGATGATGATGATGATGATTATGAAGGTGATGAAGACAATGAGGACCATGAAGATGAAGATGATGATGCTAAAGATGAGAGTGATGAAAATGATAGCCGAAGTTCATACGCTTCATGTATGCTACCTTTATTTTGTACAAAGTTGGGATACAGCTCTTCGCCCGTCGCACCTTTCAATATACCTGTGAACTTAATTAAGAAGTACGTGGGGGACCGGGGGACTTATCAACTTACGCGTTGTTGAACATTCCATCATGTTTTCTTGGTATTTTGTACTCCACGTTTCTTGCAAGAGGCAACGCAAGGCTGGGTTGGAGGGATGGGCAGGAGGTAACCCCTGTGCGAGGATCGATAACCACCCATAGCGGGTCCCTCGTTTAGCGACCCATATCTGAGGCAGATCAAATTTGTTACGCGATATTCTTCAAGACATTCCTCACAGGCTGCGAGTAAACAGTGTGTTCCATCCTTTTATTATTAGGCTATTATTATTATTTTACTACTACTATTATTATTATTATTATTATTATTATTATTGTTATTATTATTATTAATATTATTATTATTATTATTATTATTATTATTTTACTAGTGTTACTATTATTATTATTACTATTATTAATTTACTATTATTATTACTATTATTATTACTATTATTATTATTTTTACTATTATTATTATTTTATTATTATTATTATTATTATTATTATTATTATTACTATTATTATTATTATTATTATTATTATTAGGGAAAACACGGAAATTTTACTGGAAGCAAGTAAAGCGATCGGTTTGGAAGTAAATCCCGAAAAAGACAAAGTATATGATTATGTCTCGTGACCAGAATATTGTACGAAATGGAATTATAAAAATTGGAGATTTATCCTTCGAAGAGGTGGGAAAATTGAAATATCTTGGAGCAACAGTAACAAATATAAATGACACTCGGGAGGAAATTAAACGCAGAATAAATATGGGAAATGCCTGTTATTATTCGGTTGAGAAGCTCTTATCATCCAGTCTGCTGTCAAAAAATCTGAAAGTTAGAATTTATAAAACAGTTATATTACCGGTTCTTCTGTATGGTTGTGAAACTTGGACTCTCACTCTGAGAGAGGAACATAGGTTAAGGGTGTTTGAGAATAAGGTGCTTGGGAAAATATTTGGGGCTAAGAGGGATGAAGTTACAGGAGAATGGAGAAAGTTACACAACACAGAACTGCACGCATTGTATTCTTCACCTGACATAATTAGGAACTTAAAATCCAGACGTTTGAGATGGGCAGGGCATGTAGCACATATGGGCGAATCCAGAAATGCATATAGAGTGTTAGTTGGGAGACCGGAGGGAAAAAGACCTTTAGGGAGGCCGAGACGTAGATGGGAGAATAATATTAAAATGGATTTGAGGGAGGTGGGATATGATGATAGAGACTGGATTAATCTTGCACAGGATAGGGACCGATGGCGGGCTTATGTGAGGGCGGCAATGAACCTTCGGGTTCCTTAAAAGCCATTTGTAAGTAAGTAAGTATTATTATTATTATTATTATTATTATTATTATTATTATTATTATTCCTCATCCCCCTGAGTCCTGAGAGTACAGTATACCATACCATACCATACCATACCATACCATACCATACCATATTATACTATACTATATTATACTTCATATATAATTATGATATAAGATGTATGTGCAGAGACTCGAAGTATAGTATAATATGTTTGCATTTGTGCCCAAACTGTAACCTGCAGAATTTTTTTTAGCATTTTTCCTCTCATTTCAGTGACTTTTTTAAAGTGTAGAATTATCCCATTTTCTTTAAATAATAAAGGTAATAAACCAATTTCATGTACACTAAAAATTAAAATGCATAATTTTGATTGTACCGATATAAATTGCAATTGTTCAGTTATTAATGAAGTTAATGAGGTTAAATACTTAGGTATAATTATTGATAATCATTTAAAATGGAATAGTCATATTCATTATATTTGTAATAAATTACGTAAAACATTATATTACTTTGTTGTTCTAAGAAATATTTTGTCACTTAACTGTTTACGTGTAATTTATTTAGCATTATTTCAATCTATATTTATGTATGGTATTATAGGTTGGGGTGGAACTTATAAATCCAACCTTTATCCGTTAATTTTACTGCAGAAAAAAGTATTAAAATGTGTTTAAAAAAGCAGAAAGATTACCCAAATGAATTGTTGTTTAAACATTTCAAAGTTTTCAAAATTAAACAAATTTATTATTTTATTTTATTAAAATACTTTCACAGAAATCTTAATAACTTTGAAAGATATATACATATTTGATATTTGATATATTTGGTCAGAGCACTTCTTTACATGTAATGGTGTACCTCACATTTCTGTATCCGGTGCCACCATTAACACTTACATTAACACATATTTGCAGTACATGTCTACACAACTTCTACCAATTAAACTATGTACTTTTTTTTATTATTACTTGTTCAATCTCCCTTTCAGTATTTCTCCTACATTTCGTTTGCTATTCTCTATTTGATCATTAATCGTAATATATCTAAATTTATATATGCCTTTCAAACCCCCTTTTTCCTCTAACTACTATTCACTAAGATTTCAATTTCACTTATTCTCTACAAATTATCATATTGAATTATTTGCCTTCCTTGTTCTTTGACCTTTTCTCCTATCTGTCTCTTATATTCATTTACTGTTCCAACGTTCAAATGTCAGTACTAATTTTATGCTGTCACTTGTTCATTTCTTTTAACCCTTTTTCACTTTTCACTCATTCATATTTGCGCTCACTTTCAACTTTCTCTCTATTCCACTTACACCTAAACCTTTCACAATACTCTCACTTCCTATAAATCTTATATTTCTCTCTACACATCAGCTTATACACTTTCTCGCTCCCCTATACTTCTCTATCATTTACAATTACAATTACCCTTTACTAGCACTTTTTGATCATATCCCCACATTTATTAATCGTATCTATTAACATTGCTATATCCTCAGCTGTCGCAGGTTCTGACCTTTCTTTACTGCTTGTCTCTGCTTTATTTCTATCTCTGTCTTTCTTTCTATTTCCTTCTTCTTCTTCTTCTTCTTCTTCTTCTATTCCTCTTTTATTCCCTCCACGCTTTCACTTCCATATCCTAGATTTCCACTCACACTCGCACCCTTAATCTTTTCACTACTTTCTTCCCTATCACTTCCTGACTCTTGGTTTCTCTTTTTATCCCCACTCGCCTTTTTTCTAACACCTGTGCTTCTTGTAAAGATATATACATAAATATAGAACTAAAAATATGAATTCTCTGCGTTTATCTGAACCTAAGTTGAAATGTGACCTAGCCACTGTCTCCACTTGGGCGGCCAATTTCGGACTCGCACTTAATCCAAGTAAGACTCAAGCTATAATTATTGACCAGAAGCGTTTAGTTACCTCTATTAATAACAGTAATCTTTCAGTTGTTACACTTAACAACACGCTAATCCCTTATTAATTTGTCGTAAAAAATCTTGGCTTCTTTTTCGATAATAATCTAAATTGGAATTTTCAAGTTAAAGAAACGATAAAAAAAATCTGTTCCTCCATTCACTGTTTGAGTCGCTTAAGGAACTTCTTGCCCCAACAACTAAAACTTACCCTAGTACAAACCCTAGTAATGCCGCACTTCGATTATTGTGACGTTCTGTTAAGTGATCTAAGTTCTGAACTGTCAGTCAAGCTACAGCGAGTTCAGAATATGTGCGTCAGATACGTGTGCAACATCCGACGATATGATCACATATCACCGTCCTTCTCAAGTCTCTCGTGGCTCCGACTTAAAGAACGTAGAACTTTATACTCTTTGTCTTTACTCTTTCGAATTCTGCACACTTCAACACCAAATTACCTTTCGTCTCGTTTCTCTTATCTATACTCTAACCACAACGTAAATACCAGATCACTTATCTGTGGCACGCTAAGTATACCTCTTCATAGAACATCTCGTTATTCATCATCTTTTACAGTATCCACCTCGCGTCAATGGAATTCCTTGTCACAAAGTATTAGGGGCTGCAAGACAATAAACACCTTTAAGAACAGCTTAAAAGATAACCTTATTAGCATTCCACTCCAATCTTACTGACTTAAACTATCACTGACTTCATTGTTACTTCTTCCTTTAGACATGCATCCTGATAGTGCTGTATTTTCAAAATTGTCTCATAATAATCTCTTTCTATTATCTAACATTATTTGAAATATATTAACATTCTATGTATTTTAGTTTAATTCTGCTACACAGTTTATTTCAGTGTTTAATTAATAGTTCATAGTATTTTGTTGTTTAATGCGTAAATAACACTTGCATACATGTAACTCTTATTTAAATCAAATTGTTGAATTCTTACGGCCTTAACTCTGCCAGCTAAAATAAATTATTATTATTGTTATTATTATTATTATTATTATTATTATTATAAGTGTAAAACCACTGCAGCTTTTTATCATAGCATGAGTCAAGGTCACAGATTATTAAAACAAATTTTATTCTAATATAATTTTAACCACGAATCCTGTCCAAATTAATAAAACAAATTGTATTGCATTTATAGTTTGGTTTTAAACATATGAAACACTTTTTAATCTGTATTCACTCTCAATTTTAATTTTGTTTTTGTCTGTATTGATAAATAAATAAATAAATAAATAAATAAATAAATTAGTAAGTAAGTAAATAAATAAATAAATAAATAAATAAATAAATAAATAAATAAATAAATAAATAAATATTGAACTTCAAAATAAAACAACAAATGTCTCGGGACTCAGGAGGTTATTACTATTATTACTATTATTATTATTATTATTATTATTATTATTATTATTATTATTATTATTATTATTATTCTACGTGAAAACCAAGACTTTGGTTGAAGTTCTCTTGTTTTGTTCTGAGATTACCGTCTTCCCTTCTAGTTCGTAGGCAGTCTACAGAGTAAGGTTAAAAAATGAGGCTTTCCATCTCCTACATTCAGCTCGCAAAGCAAGACTCTGACATTCCCTTAAGCGTGAAGATAATTCATAACATCACCACGATGCGGTAGGAGTTTGAAAGCACTTGTGTAGAAAATACGACTCCAGTCTACGATGTGGACTGCACGCATGACGTTCTTCCGTCAACTCTCTTGTGAATTGTTTCACTCAAGTTGAAATGGAGGTTCGAAAGGAAAGGCCACGAGACACAATGCACGCTCACTGACGTACAATATTCATACTTCATGTGGACATATTGACGTGAAGGGAAGTGGAAGAACGCGTACTTACTGGCAAGAAAGAGAGGTTGGAAGTAGCACAAGAGTTCTGACCAGGGAATCGGAAATGTTATGTCGAGATATGAGAAAATAACATGAATTCTTCCTTCATTATTTACAACATTTTTATACCAACTTGAGTTTGCAGAAAGTATAGTATGTAATATGGTATTACTCGACCAAGGCCAGTGGAGTCCTGCAACCCGGAGCCGTGGCGCTACTGCTTCTGCTTTCGTAATACGTCATCGCAATAGTTCACATTACTCACGCGGCTCCACTCGCCTCGGTCGAGTAATACGAGGCGCATCCAGAAAGTAAGTTTCCCGATTTTTTCCCCTTGAAAGTAAACGTAATTAATCGTGTCAATTGCGCATGCGTAACAGATCTATGACGTATCAATCATATGCCAGCCGGACAGGTCCCGCCTGGTGCCAGTAGCGTGGCAGCAGTGGTCCGAAATAGAAGCTCTTATTTCTTTTCCCGCCGCCTGCGAGGTTCGTTTGGTGATAAAGTTCTTTAATGCACAAAGCATTGCGCCAATTGAAATTCATCGGCAGCTCTGTCAGGTCTATGGGCCGAACATCATGAGTAACCAGATGGTGCTTCGCTGGTGTAGGCAGTTTTCCGAAGGTCGTCAAAGTGTCAATGATGAAGAGCGCAGTGGGCGACCGTCCCTCATCAATGATGATCGTGTTGAGCTGGTGCGGCAGTGCATCATGGAGAACCGTCGCTTCACGATTACGGAACTGAGCAGCCATTTTCCGCAGATATCGCGATCCTTGTTGCATGAGATTGTCACTAAGCACCTGCTGTTCAGAAAAGTGTGTGCCAGGTGGGTGCCAAAAAACCTGACACCCGAACACAAAATGCAACGTTTAGGAGCAGCACTGACATTTCTGCAACGGTATCACGATGACGGCGACGAGTTCCTCGACAGGATCGTCACGGGCGATGAGACTTGGATTTCGCACTTCACCCCGGAAACCAAGCAGCAGTCAATGCATTGGCGGCATAGTGGATCTCCGGTCAGGACGAAATTCAAACAGACGCTGTCGGTACGGAAAGTGATGTGCACGGTGTTCTGGGACAGGAAGGACATTCTGCTCATTGACTTCCTTCCAAGAGGTGAAACAGTGAACGCTGACCGTTACTGTGAAATACTGCGAAAATTGCGACGTGCCATTCAAAACAAGAGGCGTGGAATGCTTACTGCAGGTATTGTGCTCTTCCATGACAATGCTCGTCCACATACGGCTCGGCGCACAGCAGCTGTTTTGACGGAATTTGGCTGGGAGTTGTTTGATCATCCACTCTAGAGTCCTGATCTTGCTCCCAGCGATTTTCACGTTTTCTTGCACCTCAAGAAATTCCTGTCCTCCGGTGAGCGTTTTGGCAACGACGAAGAGGTGAAGACGTCTGTCACACGCTGGTTCCATTCACAGGCAGCAGAGTTGTACGACAGAGGGACATAAAAGTTGATCCCACGATACGACAAGTGTCTCAATTCTGATGGTGGCTATGTTCAAAAATATCTGAAACATTGCTGTACCTGTTGCCAATAAATGTTTTCCTGAAAGTGTATGTTCTTTAAGAAAATAGGGAAACTTACTTTCTGGATGCGCCTCGTACAATAAGGGGCAGGGCATGATTGCGCCCCATGATTAGGTAAGATGCAGCAGATAAAAATGAGTCCCTGTTTTGTGGGCATAGTTGCGCCCCGTTCCCATCAGGTAGAGAAAAGGGCCTTGGCATAGTTGCGCCCCGATGAAATAGGTAGAGAAAAAGACATTACGGGAACTCGAACTTCGTAATCAACCAATCTTATAGATTTCTTTTTCGATTTAATATTCATTATCGATAGCCTACCGTAAAAATGAACACCATGAAGTTGGCAGTACTTTATTAATTGTTTTTCTACTGTTTATGCAGTGATTATCGACAGCCTACCGTAAAAATGAACACCGTGAAGTTGTAAGTTTTTTTAGTTGGTTATTTAACGACGCTGTATCAACTACTAGGTTATTTAGCGTCGATGAGATCGGTGATAGCGAGATAATATTTGGCGAGATGAGGTCGAGGATTCGCCATAGATTGCCTTGCATTTACATCACGGTTGGAGAAAACCTCGGAGAAAACCCAACCAGGTAATGAGCCCAAGCGGGGATCGAACCCGCGCCCGAACGCAACTTCAGACCAGTAGGCAAACGCCTTAACCAACTGAGCCACGCCGGTGGCCTGACGTTGGCAGTACTTTATTAACTGTTTTTCTACTGTTTATGCAATGATTATTTAGCGATAGCCTATCGTTAAAATGAACACCATGAAGTTGGCAGTACTTTATTAACTGTTTTTCTACTGTTTATGCAGTGATTACCGATAGCCTACCATAAAAATGAACACCATGAAGTTGGCAGTACTTTATTAACTGTTTTTCTACTGTTTATGCAATGATTATCGACAGCCTCCGCAAAAATGAACACCATGAAGTTGGCAGTACTTTATTAACTGTTTTTCTACTGTTTATGCAGTGATTACCGATAGCCTACCATAAAAATGAACACCATGAAGTTGGCAGTACTTTATTAACTGTTTTTCTACTGTTTATGCAGTGATTATCGATAGCCTACCATAAAAATGAACACCATGAAGTTAGCAGTACTTTATTAACTGTTTTTATACTCTTTATGCAGTGATTATCAATAGTCTACCGTAAAAATGAACACCATGAAGTACTTTATTAACTGTTTTTCTACTGTTTATGCAGTGATTATCGATAGCCTACCGTAAAAATGAACACCATGAAGTTGGGAGCACTTTATTATCTGTTTTTCTACTGTTTATGCAGTGATTATCGATAGCCTACCGTAAAAATGAACACCATGAAGTTGGCAGTACTTTATTAACTTTTTTTCTACTGTTTATGCAGTGATTATCAATAGCCTACCGTAAAAATGAACACCATGAAGTTGGCAGTACTTTATTAACTTTTTTTCTACTGTTTATGCAGTGATTATCAATAGCCTACCGTAAAAATGAACACCATGAAGGTGGCAGTACTTTATTATCTGTTTTTCTACTGTTTATGCAGTGATTATCGATAGCCTACCGTAAAAATGAACACCATGAAGTTGGCAGTACTTTATTAACTTTTTTTCTACTGTTTATGCAGTGATTATCAATAGCCTACCGTAAAAATGAACACCATGAAGGTGGCAGTACTTTATTATCTGTTTTTCTACTGTTTATGCAGTGATTATCAATAGCCTACCGTAAAAATGAACACCATGAAGTTGGGAGCACTTTATTAATTGTTTTTCTACTGTTTATGCAGTGATTATCGATAGCCTACCGTAAAAATGAACACCATGAAGTTGGCAGTACTTTATTAACTTTTTTTCTACTGTTTATGCAGTGATTATCGATAGCCTACAGTAAAAATGAACACCATGAAATTGACAGTACTTTATTAACTAACTGACATATTCAAATGAGTGAGCCGTTGGAATATGGGGCCTTAGCAGTCTTGACATTTTATTACTGATTTACACACCAGCTGTGGCGTATAGTGAGGTTAATTTAAAATGAATGTTTTGTTTAGTGACAAGGGTAAAGAGTTAATAATTCACAAAGGTTTTAAGTTTCGATTTGCGAAGTCCTGTATAGGATTGTGTTATAGGTTTAATTTGTGATATAATTAAATGCACCTTACCAATTTAATATACTATTAGTTTAATTCCATGAAATCAGTTCTATATTTTGTTCGTAATTATGGACCCTGTTTAACTCTTCGTTTACAGACGTTGGGTTGCAGCCTTGCTTATCCCTCGTCTCTGCCACGCGTTACACTCCGCATCTACTAGATTCACGGCGATATTCGGAACATCGTTTTAATCCCCAGCATAGTATTTTCGCATTTTCTTTTTGGCACATCATCTTACACTAATAAGACGAATCGGTGTGCAAAACCTAAAGGTCCTACGCAAGCTTCCAATGTTAACGTTCCCTCGTTAGTGTGGCATCGTTTGAAAAGCGACATGGGCACAAAATAGCCCGCTTAGCGGTGTTTTTAGCATTGACCATAGATGCCGACATCTTTGAAATATTGGGTTGGGAAATGACTCTGCACAAGAATCCGAGAAAACTTTAATTGCTGTTTCTAAAATATCTCTTGTCCCGCGCCTTGACGTCATGGTCTAAGGCATCCTGCCTAGGACTCGCGTTACGGAATGCGCGCTGGTTCGAGTCCTCATGGGGGAAGAAATTTTCTCACGTAATTTCGGCCAGTGTATGGGACCGGTGCCCACCCAGCATCGTGATGCACTTGGGGAGCTACGATAGGTATCGAAATCCGGTTACGCAAACCAGCTATAACGGCTGGGGGGCTCATAGTGCTAACCACACGATACCTCCATTCTGGTTGGATAATCGTCCACCTCTACTTCGGCATGTGGCCGTGAGGCCAGCGGCCGGCTGGTCAGTCTTGGCCCTTCGTGGGCTGTAGCGCCACAGATTAATTAAAATATCTCTTTGCCTACATATTTTAGAGAAATAGACACACTTAAATCCTACAACAAATTGTACAGTATTAATTTATCCTAATTACATTACCGTAACTCCTGTGTAGAAGTTACACGTAATCCTATGAATTTCAACAAATTCCCTGTCATTTTTTATACCATAGTTACTAATGTATACGTGCTTAGTTACGAATGGAAACGGCTTATGCTATTTTCACGTTAGAATTTCTATGGCTCTATATTTACCACATTATCATTATTAGTGACGTCATTCTGATGTTGTATGAATACTACTTATTTATTTATTTAACCAGCTAGGTAGTGAGTACAAATTAAATTTATAAAACAAAAATGTTTCTAGCCACTACCGTAAGAGCCAGGCTCGTGTACGGTGTGGTCTTAGCCAATAATATAACATAAAATTTACAAGGACAGTTTACTAAATACAGTAAGTAACTTAATTCAAACCAATAAATACAAGACAAGAGCAAGAATAAAGAAGAAAGAGAAAAAGAGAGAAAAAAACACATTTAATATAAACTGACAATCCGACAGAAGCCAGTGATATTCAATAAAAACATGGATATAGTCGACAGAAATAAAAGGTAAAAAAATACATTTGTTAATATTATACATCATGGATAATTTTACAAATTTCTTTTTTAAAAGCTTCAATTTTAAAATATTTCAAATTTGGAAAATGGTTTGTAATTTTATTATAAAGTCTTGGGCCGAAACTAGCACCATGTTTAAGAGCTGCACTTGTATGACATTTAGGCTCAATTAATGGGAAAGTAGACTTTTGTCTTCGAGTACGATATTCATGTAGATTAAATTTATGTTTTATTTTATTTCTGTGGTAGTAAGTTAGTATTAAACGCAGAATAAATATGGGAAATGCGTGTTATTATTCGGTTGAGAAGCTCTTATCATCCAGTTTGCTGTCAAAAAATCTGAAAGTTAGAATTTATAAAACAGTTATATTACCGGTTCTTCTGTATGGTTGTGAAACTTGGACTCTCACTCTGAGAGAGGAACATAGGTTAAAGGTGTTTGAGAATATAAGGTTCTTAGGAAAATATTTGGGGCTAAGCGGGATGAAGTTACAGGAGAATGGAGAAAGTTACACAACACAGAACTGCACGCATTGTATTCTTCACCTGACATAATTAGGAACTTAAAATCCAGACGTTTGAGATGGGCAGGGCATGTAACACGTATGGGCAAATCCAGAAATGCATATAGAGTGTTAGTTGGGAGACCGGAGGGAAAAATACCTTTGGGGAGGCCGAGACGTAGATGGGAGGATAATATTAAAATGGATTTGAGGGAGGTGGGGTGTGATGACAGAGACTGGATTAATCTTGCACAGGATAGGGACCGATGGCGGGCTTATGTGAGGGCGGCAATGAACCTTCGGGTTCCTTAAAAGCCATTTGTAAGTAAGTAAGGTAGTAAGTTAGTAAACTATATTTATTAATTTCTTCAATAGGCAATACATTAAAATCTGTATAAATTAAATTTGTTGGGTAACACATATTTTTGGTCAGGCAAATTTTTATTAATCTTCTGTGTAATAAAATTAATGGATTAAGTACAGATGATGCTACTCCACCTCAATTTATTATACCATATTGTATTAATGATTGTACCAAAGCTAAAAGTATTATTCTCAATGCCTCTTTAGTGATAAAATTTCGAAGTATTATGAATTTATAAATTGTCTTTCTTATACTTGTACACATGGAATCAATTTGTTTATCCCAACGTAAATGCTGGTGTATAATAATTCCTAAATATTTAACTTGTGTGGAAGGTGTTAGATGTGGGCAATTACTATGATTATTTGTTAATTCATTACATGAAATATTATGTATTACTAAGTGATAATTATTCATAGGTGGAAGTAAACCTTTCATTGTTAAAGGAAATGGAATATAGGTAGTTTTATTAATATTTAAGGACTTAAAATGAATAATTCACCATTGCGAGTTGAACTCTTAACATGCATTAACTTCCAAAGCTACCTGTAAAGAATAATCGTAAATATTCATACTGTTACTATTTTAAAATGCATTTGAATTGGAAAACTTACGACTTCAGAATATGTTACTTAGCAACCCATTCAGGAGGTCATGCATTACATGAAAATAACCGGGTTTTGTTTTTATCGATGTTGTTTTGTTTTATTTCGTAGTTTTTAATATTAAATTTACGACCTTCGCTATGAATGGAAGCTTATATTAATTTTTTAAACACTTATGCCACATTTACAATCTGTCTACAATAGACAATAAGTCAATATTATAAAAGAATATGACATGAGTGGAGATGTTATCCCATGACAACACTCCAAAAGAAAAATAACAATGTTTCAAATAGCTGTATTAAAAATGAATTGAAGATCAAGAGCATTGATCCTTTTAAGTCTTCTTATTGTTTGACTATTATCCAGCAAATTTAATGCATGATGATTGGGATGTTGATTTAATCGGTGCAGGTATTTTTATGCTGAACTTAAGAGATTTCTTCTTTCACAGTTGAAATGTTGAGGTCACGATGAATGACATCATTACGGACATACCATGGTGCAGTGACAATGGAACGTAAAGTTTTGGACTGATACCTCTGCAGTATTTCAATGTTTGAGTTACTAGCAGTCCCCCACAGTTGGATGCCTTATGTCCAGATTGGTTTTAGTATGACTTTATAAACAAGAAGTTTATTTTCTAATGACACTTTTGATTTAGATCCCAATAACCAATAGATTTTTGATGTTTTAAAATTTAATTCTTTACGTTTAGTTTCAATATGTTTACGCCATGTTAATCGGCAATCTAAATGCATACCTAAATATTTAACATCGTCTGCTTCGGGAAGTTCTTTGTTGTAAAGTGTTACAGGAGGACAGTTTTCAGTTCTGGTTCTGAAAGTAACACTTGTATTAATTTGACGTCTGAGTTTTTATTGCTATATTTACAAATCATCATCATCATCATCATCATCATCATCATCATCATCATCCTGTCAAATACTAGTCCCAAAAGAATTGTTACGGCCTGAAAACGAGATTTTCTTGCCATCTTGCCATAGGTCGACCAAGTGACCGTTTCCCATTTGGACGATACTTCATTATTGCCTTAGGGATCCTGGATGAAACCATTCTTGAGACGTATTCCTTCCAGTTTAACTGATATCTGGAGACACAGTCCAGTACTGATGACACATTAAGTTCTTGAAGGATATCTTCATTTTTCTTTCGATTCTATTTAGTGCAGCCAGCTGTTCTGCTCATGAATCTCATCTCGCAAGCTGTTAGTCTGCTTTCATCTTTTGTCCTTATAGTCCACGCTTCACTCCCATAACATAAGACTGGTCGAGCTATTATTTGATAAAGACGAGTACGAGTTGATTTTTGCACTAATGAAGGTTTTAAAACTCTATTAATGATGCCCATTGATTTGTTGAATTTTACAATTCTTCTCTGATAAATCTAAATTTTCAACAAAAGAAAGTTTATATCCTAAATAATTAAACTCATTAACTCTTTCCAAAATTGTGTTATTTAAACAAACTTTGCTTGGTATTGGGTATTTACCACAAAAGGCCAATATTTTTGTTTTGTTAATGGATATTTCCATTGAATATTTTTGAGCTATTAAATTTAAATTATGTACTGACCATTGCAAATCATCTTCAGATGTTGCTAGTAAAACAAGATCATCTGAAAACGTTATTATATCTAATTTTAAATTTCTATTAATAGTGATATATCCGTGTTTTGTTTCTCTAAAATCTTTCACAATGGCATTCATATAAACGTTAAAAAGCAAAGCAGAGAGGCTACAGCTTTTTCTGACTCCTGAGTTTATTTCCGTCCAATGGGTTATTTTTTCTTTTATTTTACTGCAATAAGGTTTGATATAAAAGGGTTATAAATATTATATATGATCTGCTTTGGGATCTGATTCTTTGTCAAAATTTCGAATAACAAACTTCTGTTCACTTTATCAAATGCTTTTACAAAATCAAGAAATGCCAAATGTGTTTCTATATTAAATTCTCGATGCTTCACAATCAAAATTTGCATTGTAAAATATCCATCGCAGCATGATCTGCCCTTCCGGCAGCCATCTTGTTCTTCACTAAATGTATCTTCATAATATTTACAAATAATTTACATTAGTGAGCTTTAATTCTGAGTTCCTTACATAAAGATATCCAGAATCTACTATTTTATGCTGGTAGTTTACTAACTTCCTAAACTTCCTGTGGACATTGCTAGTCTGCGTCATCCACCCTTCCTTCTTTCATATCATCGCCGATTCTGAGATGAGATTGGCTGACATAACTCAGTAGGTCAGTGTAGGAGTATACGGTCGGTTGTATCGTGGGTGGGAGTTGATATTTCTCCAATGTTTTCTGTCATCAATTAATATTTGATTATTTATTTGTGATATTTGATTTTTAGTCTTAATTTTATAGAAACGCGATCTTTTAGATCGGCTAATATTGTGTATTTCTGTGTTATTGTTTCTTCTAACAATCATTAGTTAAAGCGATGTAATAGATTAACTTTCGTTGGTGAAAATTGATTGTACGGGGTCCTGACGGACATCACAGAGACCGGATGGACACCAGTTTAAAGGTATTATATTATATCAGTGATGTTTTCAACGAATTTTATTTGGAGTAATACTGAAAACATAAGTTGTTATAAAGTGTTGCATGATATATTGTACGTCAACTTTCTTGCTCTCAAATTCTTGACTTCGAGACTGAAAACTGTTTCCTATGTCGTTATAGTCCATTTTTAGCTTTTTTTTTCCGACGTAGATGCAACAATTTAGAATTTCTTTGATATCAGACTTACCTTTATACCATATGTAGAAAATAATTTCATTGATTTTCCAATAATAACATTAATAATAATTATTTAGAAAAATATTTGGGGCTAAGAGGGATGCAGTTACAGGAGAAAGGAGAAAGACAACGCAGAACTGTACGCATTGTATTCTTCACCTGACATAATTAGGAACATTAAATCCAGGCGTTTGAGATGGGTAGGCCGTATAGCACATATGGGTGAATCCAGAAATGCATATAGTGTTAGTTAGGAGGCCGGAGGGAAAAAGACCTATGGGGAGGCTGAGACGTACCTACTAAATGGGAGGATAATATTAAACTGGATTTGAGAGTGGTGGGATATGATGATAAGGACTGGATTAATCTTGCACAGGATAGGGACCGATGGCGGGCTTATGTGAGGGCGGCAATGAACCTCCGGGTTCACTAAAAGCCATTTGTAAGTAATAATAATAATAATAATAATAATAATAATAATAATAATAATAATGGTGGGCGGGTGGCCGGGTAGCTCAGCTGGCTACGGACTGGAAGGTCCGGGGTTCGATCCCAGGTGGTGACAGGATTTTTTCTCGTTGCCAAACTTTCAGAACGGCCCCGAGGTTCACTCAGCCTCCTATAAAATTGAGTACCGGGTCTTTCCCGGGGATAAAAGGCGGCCAGAGCGTGGTGCCGACCACACCACCTCATTCTAGTGCCGAGGTCATGGAAAGCATGGGACTCTACCTCCATGCCCCCCAAGTGCCTTCATGGCATGTTATGGGGATGCCTTTACTTTTAATAATAATAATAATAATAATAATAATAATAATAATATTAATAATAATAATAATAATAATAATGATGATGATGATCTAACGAGCATTGCCCGAATTTTGATGACTCAAAAATGCTTAATGAGTGGCCTTCAAACGGACACTATAGTGTGAAGGAAATAGTGTCAAATCTAATGAATGCAACGCTCATTACAATATTAAATTATTCAAACCGTAATGGCATAATATATTTAACTATCTTCAGCATTTAAAGAAGCAAAAATTAATAATTATAAGTAAACTAATTACATATCAAAGGGAAAATTTGTGTTTTGAATGTCCACATTGTAAGAAACGTGTAGTAAAATTTTCAGATTAATTGGTGTAAAAGTTAGAAGTTAGAAATTTGACAGATTCATAGCCCTAACAAAAGATCGAGATTAATTGGTGTAAACGTGTTGAAAGTTAGAAATTTCACAGATCCATAGCCTTAACAAAAGATCGAGAATGAATCTCTCTTTAAGTGAATGAATGACTGACTGAATACACGTTGTAGTTGTTATTTTGGTGTTATTGTTCAGAAACTGATTTAAATTTCAAAACGAATCTGCATGCAAAGTAAATGAAACTTCATAAGTAACAAGAAGCTGCTGTGAGGTTAGGAATAGAACATAGACAAGCGTTATAAACCTCTCAGCTGCTCTCTTATTGCTGAAGGTCAAACATCCACTTTACTTCAAAGAAATACAAACGAGTCTCGGCTCGCGGGCAAATATTGATAATACGCTACTGTCAAACAGAATGATTCATGTCAGACCCCTGTGAATGGATTCAAAATAAGCTTCACAGACTATTTCCAGCAGAAGTTAATTTTAGACCTATTACTTGCAGTGTACCATACCTGACTCCTCAGGCGTCGCTGACAACTGCAGTGATCAGAATGGGTATTAAATTTACCCTCAGAACTCTCGTTGTAGTAGCTAGTCTCCTTAGAAAGATGGTAACGTGCACTATAAACAGATTTTAACTGTTCAATGTAAGCCACGAACAACGTGGTCAGTTTCACTAAATTTTCTATGATTTTATTTTATGAAGTTCGAATAGACGTTTGTCAATTTTTATATGTGGGCCTTGTTGCATGATTTTACTATTATTAGAAGAAATTTACAAATTACTTATATTTTGTATTGCATAATACTCACCACTTTACTAATATTATTAGCTATTTTCGCTAGAAAAAATTAAAACAAATTACAAGTTACAAATTACTAATATTTTATGTTGCATAATAGCCATCAGTTTACTAATATTATTAGTGAATTTCGATACAAAAATTTTACAAATTAGTAATATTTTAGATTGCATAATAACCATCAGTTTACCAATATTATTAGTGAAATTCGCTACAAAAATTTTATATAGGCCTATTACAAGTTACAAATTACTAATATTTTATGTTCCTTAATACTCATCAGTTTACTAATATTAGTGAAATTCGCTACAAAAATTTTATATATTACATGTTACAAATTGCTTAATATTTTATGTTGCATACTACTCATCAGTTTACAAATATTATTAGTTATTTTAGCAAGAAAAAAATTATGAATTAAAAGTTATAATTACTAATATTTTTTATTAACATTGCATAATAGCCATCAGTTTACTAATATTATTAATCATTTTCGCTACAAAAATTTTACAAATTGCTAATATTTTATATTGCATAATGTTCATCACTATTTAAAATTTTATTTTCGCTAGAAAAATTGTATGAATTACAAGTTACAAATTACTAATATTTTCTGTTGCATAATACGCATCAGTTTACTAATATTATTAGTAATTTACGCTAGAAAAATTTTAGAGGTTACAAATTACTAGTAGTTACTGCGGCATAATACATACCAGTTCACTAATATTATTGGTGATTTTCGCTAGAAAAATTTTACAAATTGCTAATATTTTCTGTTGCATGATACCCGTCACTTTACTAATATTATTAGTGATTTTCGCTGCAACAATTTTTACAAATTACTGTACTCTTATTTAGTTGCATAATATCCATCAGTTTACTAATATTATTAGCAATTTTTACCAAGAACATTTTACTAGTTATAAATTACTAATATTTTATCTTGCATATTTGTATAATACCTATCTGTTTACTAATATTATTAGTAATTTTCGCTAGAAAAAATTTACAAATCAGAAGTTACAAATTATTAATACTAATAATTCTTTGTTGAATAATAACAATCAGTGTACTAATATTATTAGTGATTTTTACTACAAAGATTTTACAAATTTTATTAGAAGTTACAAATTACTCATTTCATGTTGCATAATACGCATCAGTTTACTAATATCATTAGTAAATTCCGAAACAAAAAATTCACATATTACAGTTACAAATTACTAATATTTTCAGTTGCATAATAGGTACCCGTCAGTTCACTAATATTATTAGTGATGTACGTTAGAAAAAGTTTAGAACACAAATTAATAATTACTGTTGCATAATACCTATCAGTTCACTAATATTATTAGTGATTTTCTCTTGGAAAACATATACAAATTAAAAGTTACAAATTACCAATATTTTATGTTGCAGAATACTTGTCAGTTCACTAATATTATTAGTGAATTTCGCTAGAACAGTTTTACAAGTTACAAATTACTAATATTTTCTGTTGCATGATACGCGTGCGTTTCCTAATATTATTAGTGTTTTTCGCCAGAAAACTTTTTAGAAATTACTTTTATTTTGTTTCATACTACCCATCAGATTACTTATATTATTAGTGATTTTTGCTAGAAAAATTTTACAAGTTATAAATTACTAATTTTATGTTGCATAATACCTATCAGCATATTAATATTATTATGATTTTAGCTATAAAATTTTACAAATTTTAAGTTATAAATTACTAATATTTTCTTTGACGTAATACGCATCAGTTTACTAATGTTATTAGTGATTGACGCTAGAAAAATTTTAGAATTTACAAATTACTAATAATTACTGTGCATACCTATCAGTTCACTAATATTATTAGTGATTATCTGTTGCATGATACCCGTCACTTTACTAATATTACTAGTGGTTTTCACCAGAAAATTTTTTACAAATTCCTTTTATTTTGTTGCATATTATCCATCAGTTTACTAATATTATTAGCGATTTTTGCTGCAAATATTTTAATAGTTTTAAATGACTAATATTTTATGTTGGATAATACCCATCAGTTTACTAATGTTATTAGTTATTTTCGCTAGAAAAATTTTACAAATTACAGGTTATAATTACTAATGTTTTGTTCATATTGCGTAATACGCATCAGTTTACTATTTTATTAATGGTTTTCGCTGCAAAAATGTTACAAATCAAGTTAAAAATTACTAATATTATTTTATAGTGCATAATGCCCATCGCTTTTTATAATTTTCGCTAGGAAACTTGTGCATATTATAAGTTACAAATTACTAATATTTTCTGTTGCATAATAATCAGTTTACTAATATTATTAGCGATTTACGCTAGAAAAATTTTGTGTTTCAAATTACTAATAATTACTGTTGCATAATACCTATCGGTTCACTAATATTATTAGTGATTTTCGCTAGAAAAGAATTACTATTCATAAATTATTAATATTTTCTGTCGCATGATTGTTTTTATTTCGTTGCACAATGTCCATCAGTGTACTAATATTATTAGTGATTTTTGCTAGAAACATTTTACGTCAGAAATTACTAATATTTTGTGTTGCATAATTCCCGTCAGTTTACTAATGTTATTAGTGACATTCGCTATAAAAGATTTACAAATTAGAAGTTACAAGTTATTAATACTAATAATTTTCTGTTGCGTAATACCCACCAATTTAGTAATATTATTTGTGATTTTTGCTATTAAGATTTTACAAATTTTATTACAATTATAAATTACTGATATTTTATGTTGCATAACACCCATCAGTTTACTATTATTATTGATTTTCACTAGAAAAATTTACAAATTAGAAGTTACAAATTACTAATAAATTTTGGTGCACAATACCTATCAGTTTATTAATATTATTGGTGACTTTTCGTCAGAAAAATTTTACAAATTAGAATTAGAATTAGCCCATAGAATCCCTGTAGGGCAAGGGCCTCTTGGCTGGCAAGGTGGCTATTCTGGCATTCCCGCGTAGCCAGTTCGGGAAAGATCCTCATTCTTTTGATGCTGCATCTATCAGTAGTCTCCACTCTCGGCGGTCCTTGGCTGTTGTCCAGTTGGATCCAATACAAATTACAAATTTACTAACATTTCATGTTGTATAAAACCCTCCACTTTACTAATATTATTAGTGATTTTCGTTGGAAAAAAATTACAAATATTTTGTGTTGCATAATACTCATAATTTTAGTATTATTATTAGTGATTATCGCTGGAAACATTTTACAAATTACAAGTTAAAAATTACTAATATTTTGTTGCATAGTACCCATAAGCTAGAAATATTTTATAAATTAGAAGTTACAAATTACTAATGTTTTATGTTGCATAATACCCATGAGTTTACTAATATTATTAGAGATTTCGAGCACATTGGGAATTAAATCAATGGCTTCACGCTATGAAATATTTCATATAAAACAATTTTTATCTCGAAAAGGAAGTAAAAACGATGAAAATAATTACATTAAACATATTTGTTTGAAATATCTCAAAGAATAACCAAATTAAATCAATGATATTACTTAGGTTCATTCTGTATAGAGTATAAAGTTATAAAAACACATTAGACACTATTCCATCGCTTACTACTAGCTTACAATAATCACCGCTAGGGGGACTGAATACCAGTAATGTTGCCACTAATTTTCAGATGACCTATGTATAGGTTATTCTTTCTAATAAGTTATCAATAATTTTTATAAACAGCTTTTAAATTAAATGTTCTCATTGTTTAAGTCATATAGCAACATTTTTTAGTATTAAAATTTAATCCATTGTTTAAAATCTCTTGATAAACGTGGTCAATATTAATTTCAGAAGTTCAAAATCAGAAACATTTTCTATCAATATGAAAGTCTTTAGATCACCATAAATTAAATATCTTGGCTTTTTAAATCGTTAATATAATTAAATAATAATAGTGGGCCAAGATTTGAACTCCAGAATTAATAACGTAAATGAATGAATACAGCAGGTCAGGTGTTGAAAGAGATTTTGAATTACGGACGGTAGAGAAGCGATCTATGGGACGACCTTGGAAAGGATGACGTAAGTGTATAGGGACTACAACGAATACATTACGTGAGCTGAATAATGATAAAGACTTGTGTTTCTATGTTTGTATACGTTAGAAAAGCCTTCGAGAATTTATTATTTGCTTTGTAGAAGTTATGGTAGCATTCTGGGTGTATCTGTTAATACAAGCATCTCCAAGGCAACGGGTTGCTATTGTTTGGCCTTAGTATATTAATTTAGTGACTGGATGTTTGGAAGCTTTGTGATGTGTATAGAGTATATATTATGAACAGAGATTCTGCATATGCGTAGCCTGATACAATCTTATTTGACTTGGAGCCCACACTCGCTTGCAGGTTCTATTACATTATATGTTCGTTCTTGTTGAAATACAAAGAATGGGTGGATGAAATTTATGCCAACTGACAACGTGTAATACAGCCCATCTTGTGTGAGTTCCTGTAAACACTGTTACAAATAACTATATTAGTACTTTAGATAAGGTGGGCTTTTCAAAGAGTCGCCACTGAACCAGAAGCCTTCATTGGCCTTTCAAAATGATGTGTTCTATGTATCAAATTCGGAAGAGTTTGAAGCGAAGCTATGTTACAGGCGTAGATTCCAGAATAAGATTAGATCGGTCGTTATTCGCTATGTAAATTGCGGATCATAGTTATGACGGATGCAGGTAAATTGCGGAGTAGGGGGGCGGTGAGTGTACATTGTGGAGTAGAGAAAAGAAGCTATCAAAATGGTGCGACTCACTGAAGCTAGGTTAGGAATTTCCTTCCGACTTACCTAGATTTAGGACTGTTACTTTTAATTCAGTTCATATTTTGCACTGTTATATAGAAGAAAAATGTGTGAAGTAGACCTGTATAGGAAGGATATCGATAGTATAATATATCATACGCATGCTGCACTTTGGTACTCCTTTTCTCAATTTTCCAGTTTTCAACATTTTGTAACATTCAAAATGTTGTAATGAAAGCAGTTTTTCTCCAATCTCAGTGAAATTTTACACAAGTCCACAAAAGCATGTGAAGTAAACTGACACATGAGGCTAACAATTGATAGTAGTTTTCTGAGCTCTATGAAAGAGGAATTAGACAAGATTTGCACAAACCGACTATATAAGACTTAAGCGGATAGGGAACTGCAAGAAGTACATCATCCCATATGCAACTTATTTTTTTAAATTTTAGATAAGACGAGTTTTCCACTTGATAGCCTCACATGTATTTTCTTTTTCCTCTATTGAAAGTATTCAAATCACCATGTGTTGAGGATATGATGAGTTCAAAAAAAAATTGAAAAATTAGCAAATGAAAGGTTGAAATTTCTTTTTCTCAAAAAGTAATTGAAAAAATATGAAAAATATCTTACATCTTACATACATCTATCAGGAATAATTATATATAAATTTAAAGAAAAATCATGAAAACTTTGAAAATTGGGATGATTATAGTTCAGTAATAAAAAAGCAAAAATTAATAAATAATATTAATAATAATAATAATAATAATAATAATAATTTATTTATTTATTTAATCTGGCAGAGCTAAGGCCAGTAGGCCTTCTCTTCCTCCCAGCCAGACTCTAATTCTAATTGAATACAATTGCTTACATAGTTATTACATTAATATCTAGACCATAAAACAACATGAAAGTACAGCCACCGGCGTAGCTCAGTCGGCTAAGGCGCTTGCCTGTCGATCCGGAGTTGCGTTCGGGCGCGGGTTCGATTCCCGCTTGGGCTGATTACCTGGTTGGGTTTTTTCCGAGGTTTTCCCCAACCATAAGGCAAATGTCAGGTAATCTATGGCGAATCCTCGGCCTCATCTCGCCAAATATCATCTCGCTATCACCAATCCCATCGACGCTAAATAACCTCGTAGTTGATACAGCGTCGTTAAATAGCCAAGTAAAAAAAAAACATGAAAGTAAATAATGAAAGTTGGATAAGTAATGTTAGTGTGACAATAATAAACATTGGTAAGAAATAGTTATAATAATAATAATAATAATAGTCATAGTAATAATAATAATAATAATAATAATAATAATAATAATAATAATAATAATAATAATGAAATAATTTAGATATTTATCTGTGATATATATATATATATATATGTATATATAATCATTAAACATTGAGAAACCTGAAACAGCTATTATTGTTAACAAGAATTGTTAGAAAAATGTTTCGTTAGCCTATTCTTAAATTGGTTTGATGTCTGACAGTCCCTGACATTACTCGGTAGGGAATTCCAAAGCCGAGGAACAGCTACAGTGAAATAAGATGAATATGAGGATGTTCGGTGGGAGGGAGTAATTAGAATATCAAAGTACTCGTAAAATTTGTGTATTGAATGTGCACAGTATAAGAAACGTGTAATAAAAGTTTCAGATTAATTGGTGTAAAAGTGTAGAAAGTTAGAAATTTCACAGATCCATAGTCTTAACAAAAGATCGAGAATGAATCTCTCTTTAAGTGAATGAATGACTGAATGAATACATGTTATAGTTGTTGTTTTTAGTGTTATTGTTCAGAAACTGATTTAAATTTCAAAACGAATCTGCATGCAAAGTAAATGAAACTTCATAAGTAACAAGAAGCTGCTGTGAGGTTAGGAATAGAACATAGACAAGCGTTATAAACCTCTCAGCTGCTCTCTTATTGCTGAAGGTCAAACATCCACTTTACTTCAAAGAAATACAAACGATCTCGCCTCGTGGGCAAATATTGTTAATACGCTACTGTCAAACAGAATGATTCATGTCAGACTCCCTGTGAATGGATTCAAAATAAGCTTCACAGACTATTTCCAGCAGAAGTTAATTTTAGACCTATTACTTTTCAGTGCACCATACCTGACTCCTCAGGCGTCGCTGACAACTGCAGTGATCAGAATGGTTCTTAAATTTGCCCTCAGAACTCTCGCTGTAGAAGTTCTGCATAGCTATACTCCTTAGAAAGATGGGAACGTTCACTATAAAGATCTTTTAAATGTTTAATGTAAGCCACGAGCAACGTGCAGTCAGTTTCACTAAATTTGGTATGATTTTATTTTATGAAGTTCGAATAGACGTTTGTCAATTTTTATAACTGGGTCTTGTTGCATGATTTTACTATTATTAGAAGATATTTACAAATTACAAGTTACAAATTATTAACATTTTGTGTTGCATAATACCCATCAGTTTATTAATATAATTAGTTATTTTCGCTAGAAAAATTTTAGAAATTACAAGTTACAAATTACTAATAATTACTGTAGCATAATACCTGTCAGTTCACTAATATTATTAGTGATTTTCGCTAGGAAAAACATTTACAAATGACTAATATTACCGCTGCATAATACCTGTCAGTTCAGTAATATTATTAGTAATTTTTGCCTGAAAAATTTTGCAACTTACCAAGTTACTAATATTTTTTCTTGCATGATATACGTCGGTTTACTAATATTATTAGTAATTTTCTCTAGAAAAAATTTACCAATTACAAGGTAAAAATTACTAATATTTTACATTGCATTATAACAATCAGTTTACAAATATTATTACTGATTTTTTGTGGAAAAATTGTACAAATTACAGGTTACGAATTACTAATACTGATATTTTCTTTTGAAAAATACTCATCAGTTAACTACTATTATTAATGATTTTCGCTAGACAGAATTCGCAAATTAAAAGTTACAAATTACTAACAAATTCAGGTGCACAATAACTATAATTTTATTATTAGTATTAGTGGTTTTTCGCTAGAAATGTTACGAATTACTAATATTTTCTGTTGCATAATACGCACCAGTTTTTCTAATACTATTAGTAATTTTTTTGCTAGAAATTTTTACAAGTTATATATTACTAATTTCACATATGAGGAGACAAAGAGGAAGGCAACAAATAGGAAAGACTGGAAAATGCTGGATTTACAGTGAAAGACCTATTCTTGGGTAGAACACTATGATTGAATGAATGGATATTACTAATATTTTTTGTTGCTTAATACCCATCAATTAACTAATATTATTTTTTACTTTTGCTAGAAAATATTTACAAATTAAAAGTTACTAATTAGTAACAAATTCTGGTGCACAATGCCTATCAGTTTATTAATATTATTATGATTTTTCGCTAGAAAAATTTTACAAGTTACAAATTATTAATGTTTTCTGTTGCATGATAGCCGTCTTTTCACTAATATTAGTGTTTTTCGCCAGAAAAATTTTACAAATAACTAACATTTTATGTTGCATGATATTCAATAGTTTACTAATATTATTAGTGATTTTCCCTGGAAAAATTTTACAAATACTAGTAAAAAAGTAATATGTTACATAACAGTCATCAGTTTACTAATGATATTAGTGGTTTTCGTTAGAGAAATTAAAAAAAAATTAGAAGTTACAAATCACTAATACTAATTTTTCTGTTGGATAATATTCACCAGCTTACTAATATTATTAGTAATTTTCACTGCAAAGATTTTACAATTTACAAGTTACAATTTACTAATATTTTCCTTTGTATAATACCTACCAGTTTACTAATATTATTAGTGTAGTGATATTTGCTAGAATAATTTTACATTTTATGTGTTACTAATATTTTATGTTGCATAATATCCATCAGTTTATTAATAATACTAGTGATCATCGCTAAAAAATGTTACAAATTACTAATATTTTGTGTTGCATGGTACCCAGAGTTGACTAATATTATTACTAATTCTCGCTGAAAATATTTTACTTTTGTAAGAGACAAATTAGGCTACTAATGTTATTAGTGTTTTTCGCTAGAAACATTTTACAAATTAGAACTTACAAATTACTAATATTTTCTGTTGCATAATACCCCATCAGTTTACTAATATTATTAGTGATTTTCGGGAGAAAAATTTTACAAATTACAATAATCTCGATGGAAGTGAGTGTAAAATACTGCGTAAGTTAAAAAAAAAATAAATAAACTGTATTCTTGTGACTAAATTTTTTTGCAACGGGGAAGAGAAAAGAATAAAGAAAACTCAGATTTTGCATATTAAAGAAATTAAATGCAAAAAAAAAAAAAAAAAAATCAAAATTATTTGGCCGATTTAGCAACACATTAACTAAAGATTAACTAAAAATCATGTTGTCTATGAAGTGTGTGTCGTAAAAGGCGAGTATTTTCCTTGGATGAAAAAAAAAATACAATACGAAGAATATATATATATATATATATATATATATATATATATATATATAAATAACCATCTCGTTATCACCAATCTCATCGACGCTAAAGTCCACACCTGTGGAGTAACGGTCAGCGCGTCTGGCCGCGAAACCAGGTGGTCCGGGTTCGAATCCCGGTCGGGGCAAGTTACCTGCTTGAGGTTTTTCCGGGGTTTTCCCTCAACCCAATACGAGCAAATGCTGGGTAACTTTCGGTGCTGGACCCGGGACTCATTTCACCGGCATTATCACCTTCATTTCATTCAGACGCTAAATAACCTAGATGTTGATACAGCGTCGTAAAATAACCCAATAAAATAAAAAAATCGACGCTAAATAACCTCGTACTTGATACAGCGTCGTTAAATACCCAACTAAAAATATAAAAAATATATTATTCAATTTTTTTATTTAGCAATAACATCTCACTAATAATCGATTACTAGAAACGCTAACTTCCTTTGACTATTTTTTTGCGCACAATGTTGGTTATGGTGGCTCCTGTAATACATCTGTTCCGTAAATGTTGTACAAGTTATAAAATAGCGGGCGATGTATTTTAAAGGGCGATACAAGTGTTAGTATGACATTCTGTGGAAGTGGGTAGAGCTACAGTATAAGTCTCTGTTATAGATTCCAGACACGTGTGAAATCTTGTCTCTTGTAGAAAGCTCGAGGAAAAATTTTGTTTCTTAATTTGTCCACTGATTAAGACCTCGTTTTATATGTAAATTAAATCAGCTAATCCAGAAGCTCAGCTCAAGTATTTCGGACTAACTCTGCGAATCTATAGAGTGAACTTACGGCGACTATTTCGTTCATATGACGTCATTCCATTTTCGACCAATGAAGTGTAATGAAATTTTGAATTCCAACCAATAACACTTTGCGATAATTTTTGCAGCTAGATTTATCGCTATCAATTTATCGCAAGGTCGTTCTTTTGTTTAGTCGTTGTCGCCAACTGTTTCCCCGTAAATTGATGATCATGAATAAATTAAGATGCAACTACACGGTTAAACTTTTCTTTCAACTTTAAAGCAATGAAAGCAAGATTGATATTTAATATTAATTAATATATTTGCGCAGTGAAGACGACGATCAAAACGGCGCACCATGTAGACACAAAATCTTCATGCATCTTAATTGAACGTACTTTATAAACTTGATTCTTTCAATATTCTTCCCAGATTACACGCAATACGCGATTGGAATATTGAACTGTGTAGATGCAGTTTTAGCTCCGTTACACACTACAGCGAGAATGCGTTTGTCGAGCTATAAAAAATGCTTTCCTGTAGCACGAGTAAAGGTCGAAATAAGACACAGCTGACATTGGTCCTGCTCCCACAGGTAACTTAACCTATAATTGTAGCCTGTAAAATTTGTATTTTGTGAATGAACTTAAACACTTAATAGAAAGTCAGATGTTCAAATTTATGTAACATCATCGCATATCAAACCCAAAGACCTTGTATAGTAATATATACAAGGTCTTTGATCAAACTGCCTTTCGATGGAGTAATAAAATTCGTGTTTTAATTATCTATACAGAGATGGCTTCTCTGTATAGCAACATGTCTCGCTGTGAATATATAAGCATTGCTATACAATTCTTCATTTAATTAATGTATTAATCAGGTTACTGTAATTATATTATACAATTGTAAATTAAACTATGATTTCAGCAGATAATGCAAATGTATTTATGTTATAATAATTAGAGAAAAGTGCAGTACATGTAATTAACATAGTTAAACCTGTATTTCGCTTTTCGTAATTGGCATTACTGAATAATAACATCGAATTTCTTTATTGTAGTAATCGATATTCATCTATTTCAACTTCACAATGCCCGAATGGGTTAAGTATTCGTAAACATACAATTATTAACATTTTGTGATCGAATTTTAGGGATATATTATTTACATTTTTATTTTATTCACGAAATAGTCCTAACAAATGTCACTCGAGGTCTGAGATTTCCCAGATAAATCTCAGACCTCTCGTGACGTCACTACAGATAAATACTGTACAGCATCGATTGAAGTTAACATGAAAGGAAAACTTGCCACTTAATCATCATGTTTGTACATTCCTAGTTTAATTAAATAGCTGCAATGAATTTCGCTCACAGATATGAGGACTAGGAACATTCCTCCTGTAGGGAAATCTACCACATGTTGTTTTATTAAAATCTTGCGAGACAAACTTCGATTACCGCCTACGAACTTTGTTGTTTTAGTGTAATAACTTAGAATTATTGTGTCACATTGCAACTTTTAATTAAAAGTTTGTACCAAGAGCTTGATATAATTCTGTGTCGGACACGTGTTGCTTAATACAGAGAGTGGTATGAGGCAACTTGAGATGCCAAACACAGGGTCTTAATTGAGAGTTTTTAGTGATGGATGACGTCTGCAGCTGTGGTTATGAATATTATAAGATTTCCATGACGACTACATTATACAGACAGAAGCGAATCACTGAAGCTGTCATTTATAATTTCTTAAAAGGTTTCCATGGTGACTGCAACATGACTAAATATACAAGATGTAGGGTCATATCAGGTATTATACGAAAAGAAAGTAAATTATGGGCACTTAAGGGACACTAGGACTGAATTTTGGCTAAAATGGCAAACAATTTAATTTTTTCTTAAATAAATGATGACTTTACACATTTGAAAACTACACGTTTTACTGTTTTTACAGGAAAGCAAGTTAGAAGTTTCAGAATCCACTACATTCTATTGTCTTCAGGTTATCATTTTTTAAATTCCTTTGGACTAATGAGCTGTTATTCTGTACAGTTAAACTACACAAATCTACACTACCTGAGCTATTACATGGCATCTTATTACTTAGGCCTATGGCTTTTAAGGAACCCGAAGGTTCATTGCCGCCCTCACGTAAGCCCGCCATCGGTCCCTATCCTGAGCAAGATTAATCCAGTCTCTATCATCATATCCCACCTCCCTTAAATCCATTTTAATATTATCCTCCCATGTACGTCTCGGCCTCTCCAAAGGTCTTATTCTCTCCGCTCTCCCAACTAACACTCTATATGCATTTCCAGATTCGCCTATACGTACTACATGTCCTGCCCATCTCAAACGTCTGGATTTAATGTTCCTAATTATGTCAGGTGAAGAATACAATGCGTGCAGTTCTGCGTTGTGTAACTTCCTCCATTCTCCTGTAACTTCATCCCTTTTAGACCCAAATATTTCCCTAATAACCTTATTCTCATACACCCTTAATCTCTGTTCCTCTCTCAAAGTGAGAGTCAAAGTTTCACAATCATAGAGAACAACCGGTGGTATAATTGTTTTATAAATTCTAACTTTCAGATTTTTTGACAGCAGACTAGATGACAGAAGTTTCTCAACCGAATAATAGCAGGCATTTCCCATATTTATTCTGTGTTTAATTTCCTCCCGAGTGTCATTTATATTTGTTACCGTTGCTCCAAGATATTTTAATTTTTCCACCTCTTCGAAGGATAAGTCTCCAATTTTTATAGTTCCATTTCGTACAATATTCTGGTAACGAGACATAATCATATACTTTGTCTTTTCGAGATTTACTTCCAAACCTATCGCTTTACTTGCTTCAAGTAAAATTTCCATGTTTTCCCTAATGACATGATTACATGACATCTAAAAGGGAAAATAGATAATTTTAGACTTACCAAGTTTTTTCTTGTGCTCTTCATTTGTCTAGGTTTTTGTTCCATATTTAGCATCCACATCCGCCATTTTTAAAGGTCTGGCAGCCATTTTTAAAATGCTCCGTTAAGGATTTTAAAACGTGCAATGCCCACTTTTTCTCAATTGTATGTATATCTTTATTTTTTGACTCACATATTCAAATTTCCCTCAGTTTTCACTATAGATGTTTCAAAGCATGACGCCTCTGCCATCTTTTAATGCTTTTAGGAACTAGTACCACCGTAATCAACTAAAAATGAAAATGAAAATTTTGTATCCAAAAAGAGGCTGGACATAGCAACTTGCAGTGCTGTTGGAGAGTACAATATGGGGTGCAGTGGTACGCAACACCGCAAGATCAATATCTCTCAGCGATTTTCGTGACACAGCTTTCCCCATATTTAATACTACGAGGCGCATCCAGAAAGTAAGTTTCCCGATTTTTTCCCCTTGAAATTAAACGTAATTAGCCGTGTCAATTGCGCATGTGTAACAGATCTATGACGTATCAATCATATGCCAGCCGGACAGGTCCCGCCTGGTGCCAGTAACGTGGCAGCAGTGGTCCGAAATGGAAGCTCTTATTCCTTCTCCCGCCGCCTGCGAGGTTCGGTCGGTGATAAAGTTCTTTAATGCACAAAGCATTGCGCCAATTGAAAGTCATCGGCAGCTCTGTCAGGTCTATGGGCCGAACATCATGAGTAAGCAGATGGTGCGTCGCTGGTGTAGGCAGTTTTCCGAAGGTCGTCAAAGTGTCCATGAAGAAGAGCGCAGTGGGCGACCATCCCTCATCAATGATGATCGTGTTGAGCTGGTGCGGCAGTGTATCATGGAGAACCGTCGCTTCACGATTACGGAGCTGAGCAGCCATTTTCCGCAGATATCGCGATCCTTGTTGCATGAGATTGTCACTAAGCACCTGCTGTTCAAACAAGTGTGTGCCAGGTGGGTGCCGAAAAACCTGACACCTGAACACAAAATGTAACGTTTAGGAGCAGCACTGACATTTCTGCAACGGTATCACGATGACGGCGACGAGTTCCTCGACAGGATCGTCACGGGCGATGAGACTTGGATTTCGCACTTCACCCCGGAAACCAAGCAGCAGTCAATGCATTGGCGGCATAGTGGATCTCCGGTCAGGACGAAATTCAAACAGACGCTGTCGGTACGGAAAGTGATGTGCACGGTGTTCTGGGACAGGAAGGGCATTTTGCTCATTGACTTCCTTCCAAGAGGTGAAACAGTGAACGCTGACCGTTACTGTGAAACACTGCGAAAATTGCGACGTGCCATTCAAAACAAGAGGCGTGGAATGCTTACTGCAGGTGTTGTGCTCCTCCATGACAATTCTCGTCCACATACGGCTCTGCGCACAGCAGCTGTTTTGACGGAATTTGGCTGGGAGTTGTTTGATCATCCGCCCTACAGTCCTGATCTTGCTTCCAGAGATTTTCACGTTTTCTTGCACCTCAAGAAATTCCTGTCCTCCGGTGAGCGTTTAGGCAACGACGAAGAGCTGAAGACGTCTGTCACACGCTGGTTCCATTCACAGGCGGTAGAATTCTACGACAGAGGGATACAAAAGTTGATCTCACGATACGACAAGTGTCTCAATTCTGTTGAAAAATATCTGAAACATTGCTGTACCTGTTGCCAATAAATGTTTTCCTGAGAGTGTGTGTTATTTTTTTTTAAATAGGGAAACTTACTTTCTAGATGCGCCTCGTAATTTGTCTGGATTCTTTTTTTAGATTTATTTTAGCCGGTCATTATCTACCATAGAAATCGTCACTGTCTTGCAGTCGTCCATTTTACGTAATAGATCAACCGAATTCAAGTACCCAGTATTCGTAAAGAGAACAAACTCCCGTGCAATAACTCCCGATACGACGTAAACAACTGGATACGCTAGAAGTGACTAGTGACATAAACCATTGTTCCAACGAAAAAATTGATGGTTGTAACTCGTGTAAAAGCGCCTCTGATACAGATATTGAAGAATAATTTTTGTGACAGCTGTGTAAGACTATATATAGCATTATTCCATTAAAAATTCGATTTTTAAAAATTGTAACATAGACCGTTATTCGGCCCAACGCTTCAATTGTTAAAAAAATAGTGAATTAATTTTATTTATATTCCATAACTGCTGTTTTAGAATCATACTTTGACAATTACTTGAGTTATCAAGATTTAACTAACCAAATAGAACTATCAAGTATTCCTTTTGACCTAGGAGTGTCATAGAAAAGTTCTATATCCCAAAGGAGACGAATATAATCAAAGTTCGGAAAGCTGTATTCTATTCCGACACGAAACACTTCTTACAGTAAAGTCCGTAGATTGTATCTCAAAGTTCCTTTTCTATCACAGTCCCGTGCTTGTAATTCCAATCTCGTACCTGGAAATCGGAATGTTGCCTCCTCTCTGAACTTCACACCAAATCACATAAGATACAATTTATACTAGAATCGATCTTCAATTGAACGTTACTATAGCAACCTGGCAAGGGACTTGAGAGCTGGTTATTGGAAATTAAATCAAACGTAAATTCTATTTGCATTCAATATTTCAGAAGCCGCAAAGCTACGCAGTGCACTTTGTAATAAATTTGCACCACACCGTCTGTTACAAGCCATTTCTGATTTCCGTTCATGAGTTATTGTTGCCGCCATGTCTGTATAATGTATAGACTGATGCAAGGCACTTCAACTATGGATTGACACTTATTGAAAATCCGTTTTTAAGTACAGAGTATAAGTTATTCATAAGGCGATAATGGGGTCAAATGGTGATATTTGATCAATAGTGGAATGAGAGGAGAAAATCTGTCTCACATTTGTTTTGTAACAGACGAAAAAGGAAAGGAGATTTCTCTATTTCATAGCTCACAATAGGCTACTGTGAGCAGTTTGGGATGAAGATAAATGCAAATAAGACAAAAAACATTGTTATGCGAATTTTAAATGAAATAGTACAGCAAGTGGACAGCTTCAAATGCTTAGTAACATGAGCTGCTTCCAGGAAGACAAAAGGAGGACAGCAATGGCAAAGGAAGCTTTTAGTAAAACGAAACATCTTCTGAGGACCTCTAGAAAAATAACTAAGGATGAAACTAGAGAATTGCCTTGTGTGGAGTGTGATATTGTTTGGGGCAGAAACATAGACATTACGACGAAATGAAGAGAAGCAAATAGAAGCATTTGAAACGTGGATATGGAGAAGAATGGAGCGTGTGAAATGAACAGACAGAATAAGAAATGAAGCTGTGTTGGAAATAGTGGTTGAAGAAATAATGATGTTGAAATTGATCAGGAAGAGAAAAAGGAATTGGCTGGGTCACTGGCTGAGAAGAAACTGCCTACAGAAGGATGCACTGGAAGAAATTGTGAACGGAAGAAAAGTTCGGGGCAGAAGAAGATATCAGATGATAGACGACACATTGTATTCGTCATCTGACATAATTAGGACTATTAAATCCAGACGTTTGAGATGGACAGGGCATGTAGACCGTATGGACGAATCAGAAATGCATATAGAGTGTTAGTTTGGAGGCCAGAGAGAAAAAGACTTTGGGGAGACCGAGACGTAGATGAAAGGATAATATTAAAATGGATTTAAGGGAGGTGGGATATGATTGTACGGACTGGATTAATCTTGCTCAGGATAGGGACCGAAGTGAAGAGAAGCTAATAGAAACATTTGAAATGTGGATATGGAGAAGAATGGAGTGTGTGAAATGGACAGAGGGAATAAGAAATGAAGCTGTGTTGGAAAGAGTGGGTGAAGAAAGAATGATGCTGAAACTGATCAGGAAGAGGAAAAGGAATTGGTTGGATCACTGGCTAAGAAGAAACTGTCTTCTAAAGGATGCACTGGAAGAAATGGTGAAAGGAAGAAAAGTTCGGGGCAGAAGAAGATATCAGATGGTAGATCGATGACGGGCTTATGTGAAAACGACAATGAACCTTCGGGTTCCTTAAAAGCCATAAGTAATTATTGTTATTATTATTATTATTATTATTATTATTATTATTATTATTATTATTAATATTAATGTCGGCCCCCGGCGTAGCTCAGTCGGTTGAGACGCTTGCCTGCCATTGCAGAATTGTGCTTGAGCGTGTGTTCGATTCCCTTTGGGTTGATTACCTGGTTGGATTTTTTCCGAGATTTTCCCCAATTGTAAGGTGAATGCCGGGTAATCTATGGCGAATCCTCGGCCTCATCTCGCTATCACCAATCTCATAGACGCTAAATAGCCTCGCAGTTGATACAGCGTCGTTAAATAACCAACTAAAAGAAAAGATAAATGTCAGGTAATCTATGGCGAATCCTCGGCCTCATCTCGTCAAATACCATCTCGCTATCACCAATCTCATAGACGCTAAATAGCCTCGCAGTTGATACAGCGTCGTTAAATAACCAACTAAAAGAAAAGATAAATGTCAGGTAATCTATGGCGAATACTCGGCCTCATCTCGTCAGATACCATCTCGCTATCACCAATCTCATAGACGCTAAATAGCCTCGCAGTTTGATACAGCGTCGTTAAATAACCAACTAAAAGAAAAGATAAATGTCAGATAATCTATGGCGAATACTCGGCCTCATCTCGTCAAATACCATCTCGCTATCACCAATCTCATCGACGCTAAATAACCTCGCAGTTGATACAGCGTCGTTAAATAACCAACTAAAAGAAAAGATAAATGTCAGGTAATCTATGGCGAATCCTCGGCCTCATCTCGTCAAATACCATCTCGCTATCACCAATCTCATAGACGCTAAATAGCCTCGCAGTTGATACAGCGTCGTTAAATAACCAACTAAAAGAAAAGATAAATGTCAGATAATCTATGGCGAATCCTCGGCCTCATCTCGTCAAATACCATCTCGCTATCACCAATCTCATAGACGCTAAATAGCCTCGCAGTTGATACAGCGTCGTTAAATAACCAACTAAAAAAAAAGATAAATGTCAGGTAATCTATGGCGAATACTCGGCTTCATCTCGTCAAATACCATCTCGCTATCACCAATCTCATAGACGCTAAATAGCCTCGCAGTTGATACAGCGTCGTTAAATAACCAACTAAAAGAAAAGATAAATGTCAGATAATCTATGGCGAATACTCGGCCTCATCTCGTCAAATACCATCTCGCTATCACCAATCTCATAGACGCTAAATAGCCTCGCAGTTGATACAGCGTCGTTAAATAACCAACTAAAAGAAAAGATAAATGTCAGGTAATCTATGGCGAATACTCGGTCTCATCGCCAAATACATCTCACTTTCAACAGTTCCATCGCTGCTAAATAACCTAGTAGATGATACAGCAACGTTGAATAACCAACTAAAAATGAAAGCGTTTTACATTGTATGAAAGAAAAATATACAGTGGTCTGTAGTGTATTGTTGTTACTCGTGTATTGAGTAGAAGGGTGTGAATCATTGAATTTACTTAGCAGATGCGGCAACTTCTCCGACTTGGCACTTGCTCGGGTTGTAGCATTATTAGGCGTTTCACAGTATTAAGTGGAGAGGACGGTATTTTTTTGGAGAAAAATAAGTAAAATACTATGTGATGTGTGGAATGCATTGCATAAGATTTTGTGGGTATTTTTGCTCTTATCGGATGTTGAGACGCCATTTTTAAACTTCCTGCGAGGACGGTATTTTTTGTTGAAAAATGAGTAAATATTCAAATTTTTTTTTCTTTAAAACACTCTGTGATATGTTCGCATAGGCTTTCGCGTCTCGTACATGGTGTGTGGGTAAGCTTCAGGGCTTCTACCGCGTTGTCTTGGTGTTATTGGCTGACGTTTCGACCGCTGTGTTGTGGCCATCTTCAGAGCAGTTGTTGGATAAGGAAATAGTCTGCGAGCTGGTATATACAGTATATAGTAGTCTCGATGGGGGGAGTACTTGCGGTGATAGGTCGTAGGTTCTCCTTCTGGGATCTGATTAGTCCTACGTTGTCCAATCCGGTTGAGGTCTGTATGAAGGGGAGTGAAGCAACCTTGCACACGTTTCTGACCAACCTCAACGCACAGCATTCCAGCATACAGTTCATCATGGAATTAGAACACGAAGATAAACTCCCGTTCCTGGACGTAGTGGTTAAGAAGAGAAGTGATGGCTCTCTCGGCCACTCGGTTTTCAGGAAGTCTACCCACACCAATAGATACTTACACGCCTCGTCACACCACCACCCAGGAGTCAAGAGATCGGTCATCAAAACTTTCACCGAGCGCGCTCATAGAATTTGTGACTCTGACAACCTACGAGCAGAACTTCAATTCCTACACAAAACCTTAAAAAACAACGGATATGACAACAACATTATAAGGCAGTCCACATACAAGAACTCACGACCAGAAGCACACGAACAAGATCCTGAACTTATGAACATGAAACAGAAGGCCTTCCTCCTATACATAGAAGGAACCACAGACAGAATTGAGAAATTACTGAGGAAATTCAATATCAAGACGGTATACAACGCCCCACACAAGATTTCCCACTCATTAGTCAAAGTCAAAGATAAACTTCCATACCTCCAATCAGCCGGAATATACATGATCCCTTGCTCCTGCGGTCTAAAATACATAGCCCAAACTGGACGTACGGTGGAAGATAGAAGGAACACATCCGACTCTGCAAATACGGGCCATACGAAAAATCAGCTATAGCCTCACACTCAGCAGATTCAGGCCACGCCATCGAATTCGACATCAGGATAATAGATAAAGAAGACAACTTATACAGGAGACTGGTCAAAGAAGCCTTCCACATCAAACAACATCCCAACAACATCAACAAGGACGAGGGGTTACAACTCAGCAGCTCATGGGGAAGTCTATTCCAATATCATACTTAGGAACGAGAAACCAGGTCTCCATATGTACGCGGCGCCCCACTTCATCCGGACATCGGGCACGGTATCAAGGTCACTCTTTCGGACCTTATGAGGGCCAGTATTTAATATGAATACTCCCCTTCATACAGACCTCAACCGGATTGGACAACGTAAGACCAATCAGATCCCAGAAGGAGAACCTACGACCTATCGCCACAAGTACACCCCCATCGAGACTACTATATATATATATATATATATATATATATATATATATATATATACCAGCTCGCAGACTATTTCCTTATCCAACAACTGCTCTGAAGATGACCACAACACAGCGGTCGAAACGTCAGCCACCAACACCAAGACAACGCGGTAGAAGCCCCGAAGCTTATCCACACACTCTGTGATATGTGTGGAAATGCATTGCATAACATTTTATGGATATTTGTGCCCTTATCGGATGTTGAGACGCCATTTTTAAACGTCCTGCGCTATGGATTTCGTTGTTTCCGGTAATTTCATTTAGTTGCCACATTGCCAGACAAAAATGAATATAATTTCTGAACTATTAAAGATACATGCGTGAAATTTAGAACACACATTCTTTAGACTATTATAAAACTTTTCTCTGTCACAGAATTTGGTTAACTGATTTCATTTTAAAAATATGTCTGTCTGTTTGCACAAAAGGAAATCAGAAAAGTGTTATTAAAGTTTGATTATTTATTTTACAAATGTAGGGAGTAATATCAAAATTCTGCTACAGACAGTTTGTAGAGCATGTTTTTGCAAAAGCTATTTTAATTTCGCTTTAAAAATGGCTTAGATATATCGATTTTAGTAAAATCCTGCATTGGGTGCTTTTTTTTTTTTTTTCAAATCTGGGCCATCAAAATTTTTCTTTTCAAAATATTTATATTTGGTTGAGTTGCTACAGCCATGAGCTTTTTACATACAAAAAATTAATATTTTACATCAAGTAGGAAAAAAGTTAAAAAATACCGTCCTCTCCCTTTAAGATTGAAGATCACTTCTCGTGAACTTCATTTTTAGTTCAGCTGTAGTTCGTAGCTACAATCCCAGCGAGCGAACCGACGCTAGATTAACACTGAGGAGTGAAGGAAATTTATCAGCGCCGTCAGAGAGGCTGAGAGTGTCCCTGTGCCGTGGTGGCCGGCTAATGACGTTACCTGGGGCTTTTGTGTGTGAGGTGCCGCGTCGCGACAAGATTCCTACTTTGGCAGACACGGAGTACTGCAAGGGAATCAATAATTGCGAGAGCGGGAATGTAACAAGACGAGAGGAAGAGAATGTAAAGATAACAAAGAAATTAAGTAGAGAGAGAGGAAGAGGTATAAAAGCAGAAAGAACGATAATAAATACAAAAAGAAAATAGAGAGGAGGAGAAAATGCTGAAAAGGAAGAAACAAAAGAATAGTGGACTGATCAGAAAATGAGAATAAAGACACAAGAAAAGGGAAAAGAGGAAATACTGGATTCAATGGGAGAAGGAATAACAGAGGGGATTATGGAAGAACAAACTTGGGAAGAACAAGAGAAAAATATATGTTAAAGGAATAGGAGAAGAAGGGGATATGAGGGGGGGGAAGATAATAATGAAGAAATATACGGGAGAAAAATGAGAATAAAAAAGAAATAAGGTATGGAAATGAGAACAAAAATAAACGCTGGAGGAAAAGAAGAAGAAAAATAAATTATAGAGGAGAAGAGAAGTAAAAATTAATACTGGCGAAAAAGGAGAAAAAATTGCTGAAAGGGAAAGAAGACAAAAATAAATGCTGAGGAAAAATATGACAAAAATAAATGCCATGGGAAAAGGAGAAGAAAAATAGATTCTGGAGGAAAAGGACAAGAAGAAAATAAGTGCTGGGGAAAAAATGAGAAGAAAAAAATAAGTGCAGAAGGAAAAAGATGAGAAAAAAATAAGTGCTGGAGGAAAAAGAGAAGAAAAAATAAATGCTGGAGGAAAAGGAGAAGAAAAAATAAGTGCTGGAGGAAAAAGAGAAGAAAAAAATAAGTGCTGGAGGAAGAGAAGAAAAAATAAGTGCTGGAGGGAAAAGAGAAGGAAAAATAAGTGCTGGAGGAAAAGGATAAGAAAAAATAAATGCTGGAGGAAAAGGAGAAAAAAATAAATTATGGAGGAAAAGGAGAGGAAAAAATAAATTATGGAGGAAAAGGAGAAGAAAAAATAAATGCTGGAGGAAATGATAAGAAAAAATAAGTGCTGGAGGAAAAGGAGAAGAAAAAATAAATTATGGAGGAAAAGGAGAAGAAAAATAAAGTCTGGAGGAAAAGGAGAAGAAAAAAATGAATTATGGTGGAAAAGGAGAAGAAAAAAATAAGTGCTGGAGGAAAAAGAGAAGAAACAAATAAGTGCTGGAGGAAAAGGAGAAGAAAAAATAAGTGCTGGAGGAAAAGGAGAAGAAGAAAATAAGTGCTGGAGGAAAATGAGAAGAAATAAATAAGTGCTGGAGGAAAAAAAGAAAGAAAAATAAGTACTGGAGGAAAAAGAGAAGTAAAAAATAAGTGCTGGAAGAAAAGGAGAAGAAAAAAATAAGTGCTAAAGGAAAAGGAGAAGAAAAAAATAAGTACTGGAGGAAAAGGAGAAGAAGAAAATAAGTGCTGGAGGAAAAAGAGAAGGATAAAATAAGTACTAGATGAAAAAGAGAAGACAAAAGTAAATACTGTAGGAAAAAGAGAAGAAAAAATAAGTGCTGGAGGAAAAGGAGAAGAAAAAAATAAGTCCTGGAGGAAAAGGAGAAGAAAAAATAAGTACTGGAGGAAAAGTATAAGAAGAAAATAAGTGCTGGAGTAAAAAGAGAAGGATAAAATAAGTACTGGGGGAAAAGGAGAAGAAAAAAATAAATTATGGAGGAAAAGGAGAAGAAAAAATAAGTGCTGGAGGAAAAAGAGAAGGATAAAATAAGTACTGGGGGAAAAGGAGAAGAAAAAATAAGTGCTGGGGAAAAAGAGAAGGATAAAGTAAGTACTGGGGGAAAAGGAAAAGAAAAAAAATAAGTGCTGTAGGAAAAAGAGAAGAAAAAAATAAGTGCTGGAAGATAAAGAGAAGGAAGAAATAAGTGCTGGGGGAAAAGGAGAAGGAAAAAAATACTGGAAAGGAAAGAAGGAGAATAAGAAAGTTGGAACGCAAAGGGGAAGATGATGTTCGATATAGACAGGAGTAGACGATTACTTTTAGAAAGTAAATATAGTAATATAAAGAATCACGGGAAGGAAATAGGAGATATTTTGAAAGGGGGTGGAAAAGTAGCAAGTGCGATTATTTGTTAGGAGGTATAAGAGGAAACGGAGTAACAAAAAGTCAGTGAATGTAGGAGTAATGGCGATTTAATGAAGCTGAAACTAAGCAGAAGAAATATACGAAGTAAGGTGAAAGGAGAGCAAGAAGCGGAAAGAAATAGAGAAGATGCAGCAGAATTGTAAAGAAGAGAAGAAATAATGGTTGTAAAAATGCAGAAGAGATGACCAAGAATGGTGAAAAAAGAGAAAAACAGCCCCTCAACCGAGCAATGTTGCTCTTAATACGTGAGTGCCAACGTATCTCATAAGGATGAGTCACTTCTTGGAAAAATGTTGTAATGAAATTTATTGCAGTATTACTTTATTAATTGGGCTGCTTGCCACATAACTTGGAACATGGCGTCGCCTTTATTAAGTGCAGATGCTTTTAAGAACAGAGTTACGTGCGTCATGCGGATTACTGGCCACATGAAAACATGGGCATCCCATCATCATCATCATCATCATCATCATCATCATCATCATCATCTACCACCGGTGTAGCTCAGCAGTAGGCACGTTTACCTCATTATTCGGAGCTGTGCTCGGTTGTGGGTTCGATCCCCGCTTGGGCTCATTAATTTGGTTGGGTTTATTCCGAGCCTTACCCCGACTTCACTGCAGATTGTTATTCGTGAATGAAAAAGTAATGACAGTAACATCACAGTATATTTATCAAGCCCTAAATTTTGTAAAACATATTTAACATATAGGCCTATTGACTGGTAGTGTCTGAGGTCAGGAGCATAGACAAGACTAATGGAGGAAATGCAAGAGAAGACATGAGAAGAACGAGTGTAGGAAGGAAGCGACTACCAGATATTAGTGATTGTGAGGACTGAATAGATAGGGCGTTGGAGAGGTTATAGCGAAGAAGAAGAGTGCTAAAAAGTGAGTGCAGAAAAGTTAGGGGTGGCAAAAGTGTAAGAAAAGGAACAGAGAAGAAAGTGTTAGTGTAAGAAGATAGGGTAAGAGTGTAATAAGATAAACTATCAAACAATGAATACAATGATATCTGAACAAATGTGAAGTGGAATGAGAGAGAAATTGGAAGTGTAATTTAAGTGAATTAGATATTTGATGTTTTTCAATGTTTTAGATTGGGAGTAGTAGCAGGGGTACTATAACTGTAGGAGTATTATCGAAATAAATATATGGATAGGGGTAATAAAATAGGAAATTTAGGAATGGAAGGGAAACAGTCTAGGTAGGAGGGAGAGAATAGAAGAGGATAGAGGGGGAAGGACATAAAGCAATTCAGTCATTAGAACATTAGAAAGCAATCAAGAAATTCTCGGCAAAGAATACATCAATAGAAAAGAGTTATATGTATTAAAGGGATGGTGGATCGAAAAACAGAAATGTGAAGGTCCACCATAACTGTGAATTGAAAGTTGAATGACAAATAAATATCAATATCAATAAATATCAATATCAATATCAATATCAATATAGGCCTATTGATATCTAGGAATGATGTACAGTAGTGGCAAAAAAGCCGGACTGACCCTTGTAGCTGATTTCAGTCACAGATTCAAATTTTGCTAATAACAAAACACATCCAGCTTGTATAATTAATTGTAAAAATGAAATTTATTGCATTTGTTCGATTTTTACCGTCTTTTGTTTCCCTTCAGTGCCTCAAACTTACAGACGAAAAAACTTTGAGAGTTTTATTTTCATCTGGCATTAATATTACATTTCTACCTCTATTCGGCAAAGATAACTGCGTATTTTTACATTATATAGCAGTACGTACCTGAGATGGGCAGGGCATGTAGCACGTATGGGCGAATCCAGAAATGCATATAGAGTGTTAGTTGGGAGGCTGGAGGGAAAAAAGACTTTTAGGGAGGCCGAGACGTAGATGGGAGGATAATATTAAAATGGATTTGAGGAAGGTGGGATATGATGATAGAGAATGGATTCATCTTGCTCAGGATAGGGACCGATGGCGGGCTTATGTGAGGGCGGCAATGAACATCAGGGTTCCTTAAAAGCCAGTAAATAAGTAAGTACGTACATACCCCGGCTTCACTATCCATATTGAAATTACCACAGTTTGACACAATACACAGCACAGGATTATTTTGTATCAGCTACAAGAATCGGTCCGATTTTTTTTTGCTACTACTGTACACCTATACAATACCAGAAACCATGACTTTTTTGACCTACTTAAAATGTAGGCTAATCAAAACAATGAATAATTATTTCTGCACAGTTATGCAGAAGATACAACACGTTCAATGGTTATTACGGAAACACTGGGAATAACAATGCAGTAAGTAAATTACTTACAACTTGTGCTATAAGTAAATTGTCTACAAACTTGACATACAGTCACTTGTAAATTAAAAAAGAACAAGGACTGCGACAGAACAAGCTGTATCTTTGTTTATTTAGAGCCCGGATGTTTGGCAAAATGCCTTCTTTACTGAGTGGAAGTAAATCAATATTTTACTAGATATAAATGTGATTGGAGTAAATCAAAGTGATAGGATCGATTTTTATTTTGCCTCTTTTGCCTTTTTAAGGTGTTTCTTACTAATAAACACCTTTTTTGTCATTTTAAAGTAATATTTATTATTATTATTATTATTATTATTATTATTATCCTCCAATTTTACAGAGAACCCTATTTCACCTGAGATAGGTATGTTAGGGTTATAAATACATAATAGTAATAATAGTAGTAGTAACAATAATAATAATAATAATAATAATAATAATAATAATAATAATAATAATATGATATTGATTAATGAAGTCTCCTATTGAATTAGTGTTATGTGTCAATTATGGAATTAATACAATTTTACAAATCTATATATTTAACAAATCTGTACAAAGTTTTATAAGTTATACACATGAATGAATGAAATGCAATGAGTTGAAATTAAATATTAAAATACAATCTTATATTTCAATTAACAAGTTTCATGAAATGTATACTAGCCTATATTACAACCTAAGCAAATATCTAATCCTAATATTCACTAGAATGTAGTTTAAATTTCTGTGGGTTGAAATCTCTGAAGACGTTACACAGTTTTCCGTTAAACAATGTTGTTACAAGCAGTTTGTAAATTTTATACAACACATTTATCGTGAATCTATTTTAAATTATTATTCTAATTTATTTCTATCAACTGTTAATTTAACACACACAAAGTAATATTTCTTGTTTATTTTTAATTTTATAATTAATTGTAATGTAATGTGTATGAAATTTAAATATTTGAAACAATGACTAACTTTACTAACAATAGTAAATAAAAGTAATTTATTTCATAATCGTGCTTTAATACTATTGGTGTAATATGAATAATGATCGACAGTCTACAGTTACAAATATAATATTGTCATGTCTTCACGATACCAACAATCAGCTTTATAATTTTAAATATTAAGCTCGTTCTTATAGAAGTTGTCACGTAGCTATTTTCAACTGTTTGCTTTCATATTTTCAGATCTTACTGTTACAATTTTGTGCTACACGTGTTTATTATTGTAGAAGAAAGAAATTTGAGTGAGGAACAGTCAGTTATTGTCGGGTGACAGAAGGTATAAGATCGGTTAGCTAGAATGTCTAAATTCAGTAAACCATTGAAAAGTAAACTTCATGTTTACGTTAGTGAATTTGGTGCCCATGTGTTTTCAACCGATGGAACAGTTTTGTTATGTAAGGTTTGTGAAAAGATAGTTAATCACAAAAAAAAGTATTTTATGCTCGACCATGCCGAAATGTAGTAATTATACACCTGGTAGCAGTCCTTTAATGCATGTTATTAAAGTACACCTATTCATTAAAGTTCAGGTTTTCGATTATTCTCGGATATGCAATCGAAAGACAACGAGAGAAACGTCACGGAGGCTGGAAATCCAGTACTGTCGCAGAAGGTTATGTTCTGTTACTATAATAATTAGCATTAATTGTAAATAATATTCAAATAAATTCAATTGGTCATCTCGTCTTTCAATTCTAAATCAATTTCCAGGTTATATCAAAATTAGTTCATTACATTACATCAAGGTCAATGACATTGTTCCTCGGAAAAAAATCAATACTTTCGCGTCTGCGCACATCTCACACGAGCTATGCACAAGGTCACTTCCACTCTTCAGTTAGATACAAATAAAATGAATACTTCTGAATAATTTCAAGTTAGAAATATGGTCGAGCATAAAAAGGAGTATGAAACTTGCCTATAATGGTAATTAAGACGCTCGTATGAAAATTATGAAACTCGCTTGCGCTCGTTTAATAAACAAACATACTTGCGTCTTAATTACTATCATTATAGGCTCGTTGCATAATGTACTATTATCAGTCAACATGTGTCACCTACGGAGTAAATATGTGAGTTATGTTGATGTAATTTAAATTTAGTGCTATAATATATTATGCCTTTTTAAAATTTGTAATGCCCTTTTTCAAAGATTATTGTGCCTTTTTTACGTTTTTATTGCATTTTCTGCCTGCCTATTTTAACTGTTAGAAATGCCTAAACATCCGGGCTCGGTGAATGTTATTTATGTCCCGCCCACTACAGGAGATATAGGTCAGTTTTACACTAATCCTAAACATCTTGACGGGATAATAAAAACCTAAACTAACCTAACCTAACCTAAGTGCGTCGGTGTCTATTCCAAAATCGGCGGAAGTCGCTCAACGCTCCTTTAACCAATATTCGTTCAGTGGGCGGTGGACACTCTACATTGACCCCAGGCTCTAATAATAATAATAATAATAATAATAATAATAATAATAATAATAATAATAATAATAATATTAATAATAATAATCGTAGTAGTAATAGTAATAATAATAACAATAATATAATAATAATAATAATAATAATAATAATAATAATAATATTAATAATAATAATCGTAGTAGTAATAGTAATAATAATAATAATATTAATAATAATAATCGTAGTAGTAATAGTAATAATAATAACAATAATATAATAATAATAATAATAATATTAATAATAATAATCGTAGTAGTAATAGTAATAATAATAACAATAATATAATAATAATAATAATAATATTAATAATAATAATAATATTAATAATAATAATCGTAGTAGTAATAGTAATAATAATAACAATAATATAATAATAATAATATTAATAATAATAATCGTAGTAGTAATAGTAATAATAATAACAATAATATAATAATAATAATAATAATAATATTAATAATAATAATCGTAGTAGTAATAGTAATAATAATAACAATAATATAATAATAATAATATTAATAATAATAATCGTAGTAGTAATAGTAATAATAATAACAATAATATAATAATAATAATAATTCCTCATATTATGGATGTAAGCACACAACTGTGTTACGTAGATGATCGTTGTTGTAAAGTGCGATGTAACGTTTGCGTATTTAATGACTTTTTAATCCCGTCCCGATCACTGTGATTTCAAACCAATCACAACTAAGTGGGCGATAGCAATTTACCTTCGCACTGTTTGCTTATAGGCCACTAATTGGAGCCTGAAAGTGCGTGGGAGCTTTATCATACGGATGGAAAATTAGTAATTTGATTTGTTTTTGACTCAACTCTGTGACGAAAATAAAGTAGATTAACACTGCAAAACGGGATTTTAAAATTCTAGATTTGATTCACATTTAGGTGATAGAGACACTGTACCTGCAATAGTGAAGTATGTTATGCTACGCAGAGTTGGTAACATTGCTTTGCTGATGTAGATTAACCCAAACTACATTATCCTGAAATATTTTACATTTCTCTGTATACTGAGACGTTAGGCTGTTAATTGGGTGTGTAGTTAGATTCATGGTTTTATAGAAAAATATGGTACATTATGCAACGAACCTATAATGGTAGTAATTAAGACGCGAGTATGTTTATAAAACGAGCGCAAGCGAGTTTCATAATTTTCATATGAGCACCTTAATTACCATTATAGGCAAGTTTCATACGACTTTTTATACTCGACCATATTTCTAACTTGAAATTATTAATAAGTATTCATGTTATTCTTATCTGACTGGGGAGCGGAACTGACCATGTGCAATATCTCGTAAATTGTGAGATGTGCGCAGACGCGAAAGTATGATTTTTTCCGAGAAACAAATGTCATTGACCTTGATATAATCTAGAGAGTAAAATAAACATTAATCTTGATATAACCTTGAAATTGATTTAGACATTGAAAAACAAGATGACAAATTGAATTTATTTGAATATTATTTACAATTAACGCTAATTATTATAGTAACAGAACATAACCTTCTGCGACAGTATTGGATTTCCAGCCTCCGTGACGTTCGCTAGTTGTCTTTCGATTGCATATCCGAGAATAATCGATACTTGCGCTTTCATATTGCTTTCTGATTGGTGGAACACCTGAACTTTAATGAATAGGTGTACTTTAATGACGTCCATTAAAGGGCTGCTACCAGGTGTATAATTACTACATTTCGGCATGGTCGAGCATAAAATTGATCTATAGTTCAATAGATGGTGGGTTAAACAATAGTCTCCGATCATAGGTTGCTAAAAGCTTAAGAACAAATACTTTTGGTCTTACTTGCATAGCAGAAATCCCAGTTCGATGTTGTCGCCGCAAAACTTTAAAGAGTCCTTGTCCTTTAGCACTCAAAGGGAAAACACATTCGTTTACGATCAACTGACAAACATATGGACTTCTTCCTTTCTACGAAACTGTGACTTCATGGGAAAAAACATGAAATATCCAAGTCGCTACCACTGCTTCTTCCTCAAATATTTATTAACTAATCCGGAGAAAGCAACGTAAGATTTGCGAAGTTTTCCATGATGTAAGATATCACATATCGTACTAAGAAAAAGTTTAGATCAGGGTATAACAATCTGCTTCCCCATCTTCAAGGAATAGAGTTAATCAAACCTATATACTTATACAGTATGTCCGTAAAGTCGTGCCACATGCAGGAGATTTAAAAGATTATATAAGAAATATTTTGTCAATTAACTGTTTACGTGTAATTTATTTAGCATTATTTCAATCTATATTTATGTATGGTATTATAGGTTGGGGTGGAACTTATAAATCCAACCTTTATCCGTTAATTTTACTACAGAAAAAAGTATTAAAAATTTGTTTAAAAAAGCAGAGAGATTACCCAACTGAATTGTTGTTTAAACATATCAAAGTATTCAACATTAAAGAAATGTATTATTTTATTTTATTAAAGTATTTTCATAGAAATTTTAATAACTTTGAATTTTGAAATATAGAACTAAAAATATGAATTCACTGAGTTTGTCTGAACCGAAATGTAAAACCAATGCAGCTTTTTATCATAGCATGAATCAAGGTCACAGATTACTAAACAAATGTTATTGCAATAATATTTCAACCACGAATCCTCTCCAAATTAATAAAAAAAAAATAAATAAAATTTGTATTGGATTTATAGTTTGGGTTTAAACATATTAAACACTATTTAATCTGTATTCACTCTCAATTTTAATTTTATTTTTGTCTATATTGAAATCCCCTCCTGAGCACGAGTCTTACTCATTCAGGAGTGGGCTAGTTCTGTGGTGCCCGGGTAAAGGGGTATAAGTCCAAAAAATCGAAAAATGAGTTACGTATGCCATGATGTTCGGAAAGGCATATTCTATAATTGGGTAAAGGGACATAAGTCCATCCAGCTCAGAAAAGGATATATAGAGATGTGAAAAAGGGTATTAATCCCAAAAAGCTAATGTTTGTTTGGGTAAAGGGAGATAAGTGTACTTATATCCATTTACACGATCTGGAATTGTACGTACATGTTTGGTACTGAACTTATACCCTTTTACACAACCTCTAGATGAAGACACGTGTAGACCTGTAACACCATACTTAAAATTTCCTGGCAGTTTGGCAAATATACTATATCACATAGCAAGAATAACAATATTTTTGCATATTTGATGGCTCATATATCATTCGAATAATTCATGTGCTGTACCAACATTATGCAAGATTATGGCATAACAGCTACATTGTTTAATATCAAATTAACCATTGAGAATTGATGGACAGATGGTTCCTGTATGTAAAAAGTGTTTCTTGGAAATGTTTGAAGAGGCTATCTCTTCCTTCTAAATCGATACTGTGCAAATTCGAAGCCAATAAGTCGCACAATCTATGAACAATTATTTCATGAACAGTACAAGCGTCCCTACTGCAACATCAAAATCTGGCTGATAAAGCATATCTTGCAAAATCTCAAGGCAAAGTATATGCAATCAGTGGGTTATTTTACGATGCTGTATCAGTATCCCATGTTATTTAACATCTGAATGGAGTGAAGGTGATAAGACCGGTGAATTGAGTCCAAGATTCAAAAACGGGCTCTTAAGTGTTGTCGGAAAAATTCACCATTAAAATGGGACACACTCACCGACAGGAGAACGCGAATTCGATTATGCGCACTGTTCAAAACATACAGAGGTGAGCCTGCCTGGAAAGAAATAAAAAATAGGTTGCAGCCGCCAAATTACTCTTCAAGGAACGACCACTCATATAAATTGAGGGAAAGAAGGCAGAGGACGGACACTGGAAAGTTTTCTTTTCTCAATCGTACTATCAGGGACTGGAATGCTTTACCTGCAGACTTACTAAAGGCTTTACCAACAACCAAAAATTTATTTAAAAATAGGCTTAAGGACCTTACTAATAGACGGTAATTATACACAGTACTTAAAGGGTGTAAATGATATGTTGTTATTGAAGTGTTGTATCAGTGAAGAATTATGTTGTGTCAGTGAAGTGTGTTGTATCAGTGAAGAAGTATGTCGTGTCAGTGAAGTGTGCTGTGTAAGTGAAACGTGTTCCTGTCAGTGAAGCTGTATAGGTTATAGTGGCAGTGCAAAGTATTTGAACAGTGAAATGTTTTTGAAGTGTTAGTGAAATCAGGATAGAATCAGTGAAATGTGTCGTAGTTCCAGTGCAGTGAGTGAGTTGACAGCGAAATGAGTGTAATGTTGAAAGGTACTTGTGCGGATATGAACATATACTCGTGGGTTTTAGTTCGATCTTAGTTTTAAGATACAAATTAGAATATTTCAAATGTTATTTTAAGTGATCGTTTCATTTAATTTAGTATATTCCCTGTTGTTGTTATTATTGTTATTATTATTATTATTATTATTATTATTATTAGTATTAATTATTAGTATTATCATTAATTGTATTTTTAATTAATAAGTTTATTATTGTCATTATTGAGTGTAATTAGTTACCACTGCCACCGGGTATATACCCATTGCAGTGTGAATAAATACATACATACAGTTCAAAAATAGGCACAATAATTATTACGATTCAATTTGTGACAAATGTATTCACAGAGTCACGTGAAAGTTTGGTTGTTATGTTATAACATTTGACTTACATCAATGTTTACAGACACCAATGTTGAACACTTCTGTTGCTTTCTACAAGCGTCAAATTTGGACTATTAATTTGACCGTACATAACTGTAAAGACGGACAAGTCACATGTTTTATGTGGAGTGAAGTTGATGGTGACCGGGGGAGCTAATCAAATTGCAAATTCAAAATTTCTCTATAATGTGCCTTTCCATGTGAAACATGTAATAATGTATTCAAATACATGGCGGGGGGAGGGGGACAAAAAGAAACTCTCACATGCTGTCTATGTATGTATCTATTCTGAAAAATCATCCACACTTTGAAACATTGAGTCGCAAGTTTTTTATAAAAGGCCACATTCATGTGGAGTGCGACTCCGACCATGCCTAAATTGAGGGAAAGAAGAAAAACTGTGACATAAAAATCCACATTCCTCATGACTGAATGCAGCTTGTACGACTTACAGGCAAAAAGAAGCCATTCAATATCACTTGTCTACAGTGATTTTGCTACTGAACAAAAACAATACCAATCCTAATTCGAGTGTGCTGATTACAGATCTGAACTCCGTTCTTTTCTATCACGTCACAATTTTAAAATAATAATATTTTTAATTTTTACATTTTAATACATTTAGATACATTTAATTTATTTTATTGTGATTTTACTACTGAACAAACACAAGTGTACCAACCCTAATTTGAGTGTTCTGATTACAGATCTGAAGTCTGTTTTTTCTATCAAGTCCCAAATTTAAAGTAATAATATTTCTAATTTTTAATTAGGCCTATGATGTGTGACACTACGCTCAGGTCAAAACTGAGTGTTCTTGAACTCGAAGCTTGGAACACATTTGTACTAGTGTCAACTAGGTTTTTAGGAAATTATCGAGCTGATAATTATGCTGAGCTAGTATATAACATACTTAGAGCATTTCAGAATCTAGGTTGTTGCATGTCTTTAAAAATGCACTTCTTCATTCACACTTTGACTTTTTTCCATCAAATCTCAGCGCTGTAAATGACGAACATGATGAGAGGTTCCATCAGAACATATTAACGATGGAATTCAGGTATCAGGGTTAAGGGTGTTTGAGAATAAGGTGCTTAGGAAAATATTTGGGGCTAAGAGGGATGAAGTTATAGGAGAATGGAGAAAGTTATACAACACAGAACTGCATGCATAGTATTCTTCACCTGACATAATTAGGAACATTAAATCCAGACGTTTGAGATGGGCACGGCATATAGCACGTATGGGCGAATCCAGAAATGCATATAGAGTGCTAGTTGGGAGGCCGGAGAGAAAAAGACCTTTAGGGAGGCCGAGACGTAGATGGGAAGATAATATTAAAATGGATTTGAGGGAGGTGGGATATGATGATAGGGAATGGATTAATCTTGCTCAGGATAGGGATCAATGGCGGGCTTATGTGAGAGCGGCAATGAACCTCCGGGTTCCTTAAAAGCCAGTAAGTAAGTAAATAACAATTTACAAAGAATATGTCAACTAAGCTCAATTTATATCTTTGACTTTACGGTACAGATATGTAATGAATAGTAAGATTTATAATTAATGTTACAGTCCCATAACTAAAAAATCTGATGTGGTGTGATAAATCTGATTACAGATCTGGAATCAGCGCATCAATTTCAGTGTAGAATACTTGAAATTTCCTCAGTAGCATACAAAAAGTTTCTTTTTTGTAGACCAGTGTATACTGACTTATTCAAAGATGCTCTCGAAATAAAGAAAACCACAGAATAAGGTGAAAGATTTCTCTGTAAAATAATGAAGTGGTTAAAATTACCAACAAAGGCTGTTGACATGGTATTGTTTAAAGAAACACTTGATACATGAAAATATTTCAAGACATTGAATGTCAGACGAAGAGGACAATCACGTAATCTACTCCAGTTACCTGTTTTATGTCAAGGTCCTATACCAATTTCTTGTCAAAAGAAGAAAGATTGATTGGACCTGCTACCACTCGTTCCAAATATATTTCATTCCTTTTACACTGCACTTCCAACAACCTCAGCAGTACGAGACATCTATCTTGACATAATCGAAGAAGTCGAAGATTAGTGATTTTGATAATGTTAAAGAAAGTGCTTATTAATTTTTATTGTCCATACTTTGAAATTGTTATCTTATCATTCCTTAGGTACACTGAGGCAGATACTATTTTGAAAATAACATTTTATTGACATTGAAACATCTAATACTATTGGTGTTATGAACCGTAAAATTTACTTTCTTCTTAAACTTTGCTTAATTTTTTTAATGCAGGTGTTCGGCCATCTTGGAACATTTGTGTAATTTTTAATAGTCATTATGTTTCATAATATGAACTTTGTGTGTTTATTTTGCAAGAAATATTTTGGGGTAAAAGGAGATAAGTTGTATGTAAGTTTGTGCAAAGGGGGATAAGTTGTCCAAACTTACTATAATATAAAAAATATTATCAAAATATTGAAAATAAGCAAATGTTTGTAATAGAACTTGAAAAGCATTAAGCGAAGGACAAAATAACCAGAGTACATTGTAAAAAGAAATACACTGGGATTTACAGATTTGTTGCAAACTTTCTTTTTGCATTTTCTCAAAAGTTAAATTTAAGACTTATACCCCTTTACCCGGGCACCACAGAGTTTATCTTTCATTGTATTTATTGACTTGTATTCATTTCAAACTTACTGGCAATAAAAATAAATAAATAAAATAAATAAATTGCAATTGAAAAAGATATAAACATGAAAAAATTACTGAGTGAAAGAATGAATAAATGTCAAAGTTTTTGTTTTTTCATGGTTGCCATTGGTTACCTACCACCTTCGATTGTTATCGATTTTTAATGTTATAGTCAACAAGATGCACTACATTACATACATGAAATAAAATATACATATGTCATTCGATAATTAGTGCAACACTGCTAGCATTCAGCTCCCCTAGCGGTCGCTAATGTAAGCTGGCACTATGAAAATGGAATAGTGCCTACTTACGTGTAAGTTATAAGGTAATAATCTCTTTTACTCCCTAGAGCAGTGATTACAATAACAAAACCATTATCTACAACGCCGAAAGGAAATATTTAGCAAATACTAGTGATAAAATACAGGTTAAAGAGGCAAATATGCTGGACAATGTCATGAAACATTACACGAAGAATGGTCCTCCGTATTCTCCAGATATGAGTTCTTGGGGCCAAAACCATTTCTCTAAGATGAAAGAACTATTGAGAGGGACAGCTTTAGAAATAGTCATGTAATTAGAACAACTATAGAACAGTTAGTTAGAAGCTTATGTTAGTGAAAATTGAGGCTGAGAATGGCATCCGTCGCCTTTCAGAGATGTGGGAACAAGTACGTGATATTGGAAGAGGTTACTTTAAGAACTGTAATATGTAAATTATGGAGAAATAAGTTTTTCACCTTAATTGTGTTGCCACTAATTTTCGAATGACCCATGTAATACGATATCATACATACATCTACATTCTTTCACATACATACAAACATATATAGAGTCACACAGAGTTTGTGTGCACTCGATGTGGATCTCTGGCGTTTCGTCAGCCCACGCGAGTTGTGTGGATATAAAGGGAAAAGTTGAAATGGTTTCGGGTAGAGTTCCCGGGTAGCTCAGTTGGCAGAGCGCTGGTACGTTCAACCAGAGGTCCCGGGATCGATACCCGGACCCGGAACAATTTTTCCCTTGAAATTATTCAAATCTGCTTTACAGGAAGCTTTACCTGAAAGATTAGATTTGCATATATATACATACATACACATACACACAGTACAATACATAACAGTACAGTACATAACAATACAGTACATAACAGAACAGTAAGTACAGTACATAACAGAAGAGTACAGTACAGTACAGTACATAGGGTAAAGGTTTGTAATATTGTGATAGAGTAATTTTATTATAATTCTTTTTTAGAATTTATTACAATTTTACTGAGCGATAGAAGGACCGGTTTTATGCAGAAACTTGTCCACGAACATTCCCTTAATACGTTGACGCAAAAAACCGATCTTCCTCTCGCTCAGTAAAATTGTAAATACATTCTCAAAAAGAACTTTCATAATATTACTCATATCACATTACCAAACTTTATCTTACATATACATACATACATAGGCCTACATACATACATACATACAGTACACACCTCTGGAGTAACGGCCAGCGCGTATGGCCGCGGCACCAGGTGGCCCGGGTTCGAATCCCCGTCGGGGCAAGTTACCTGGTTGAGGTTTTTTCCGGGAGTTTCCCTCAACTCAATACGAGCTAATGCTGGGTAACTTTCGGTGCTGGACCCCGGACTCATTTCACCGGCATTATCACCTTCATCTCATTCACACGCTAAATAACCTGATATGTTGATACAGCGTCGTAAAATAACCTAATAAATTAAAAAAATACATACAAACATACATACATACGCACATATTCGTACATACAGATTTTTTAAAAGGTTGCATATTTTCTGTCTCTGTTTCACATATCCATCCGTTTCATTCATTGGTCCATTATCCGAATAGAGACATCTCGTCATTTCTGTTATTGTTTGTAATTGGAAATATTCTTTAATGTAGGCTTACGTACTTACTTACAAATGGCTTTTAAGGAACCCGCAGATTCATTGCCGCCCTCACATAAGCCCGCCATCGGTCCCTATCCTGTGCAAGATTAATCCAGTCTCCGTCATCATATCCCACCTCTCTCAAATCCATTTTAATATTATCCTCCCATCTACGTCTCGGCCTCCCCAAAAGTATTTTTTCGTCCGGTCTTCCAACTAACACTCTATATGCATTTCTGGCTATATGCTCATAAGTGCTACATGCCCTGCCCATCTCAAACGTCTGGATTTAATGTTCCTAATTATGTCAGGTGAAGAATACAATGCGTGCAGTTCTGCGTTGTGTAACTTTCTCCATTCTCCTGTAACTTCATCCCTCTTAGCCCCAAATATTTTCCTAAGAACCTTATTCTCAAACACTCTTAATCTCTGTTCCTCTCTCAAAGTGAGAGTCCAAGTTTCACAATCATACAGAACAACCGGTAATATAACTGTTTTATACATTCTAACTTTCAGATTTTTTGACAGCAGACTAGATGACAAAAGCTTACAATTATGAATTGCCAGTTACTTCTGTGACCTTTGTGGTTCACAAACGAAATGGGGAAGAGATATCCTTCGCTTCATTTGATTTATTTTGGTGCGATATCACAGAATCTGAGTAGCAATGAACGTCAATAGAAAATTACTATACATCTGATGTTGCGTCATAGGTTTAGGAAAGGGAAGAAAGCAAGACCTTGTTGCGTCTGAGCGTCTTAATGGATGATCTATGGCAACAATGACGCTTTATGACATATTGAAAGCGTCTGGATTTCTTTTATTTTGTGATAAATGGGAGGTTAGTGACGGACGTAGTTCAATCTCTCATTGCTTTTACGCCCCTCTCTCGCTGTCCGGAATTGGGACATAAATAACAAAAAAGAGAGTGGTTTGTGATGGAAAGACAATGATGAAACCTCCCCACGTGTTTTATCCATAGCCTCGTTCGGATTTTTCACTCACATTTCTGTGTTCACGCGTGAAAAAAGAGCGAACATGACACGAAATGGGGTTACGCTTTGTTTCATAGCAGACCTGTATGAATGACGCAGTGTGAAATAAATATTCCATCCATCCCACACACACTTGCATGGGTGATGTATTTTGTATCATAACTTTCAAAAGAGTACCTAGTTCTAGTCTGTATGTATGTATGTATGTATGTATGTATGTATGTATGTATGTATGTATGTATGTATGTATGTATGTATGTATGTATGTATGTATGTATGTATGTACTGTATGTACTGTATGTATGTACTGTATGTATGTATATATGTACTGTATGTATGTATGTATGTATGTACTGCATGTACAGTATGTATGTATGTATGTACTGCATGTACAGTATGTATGTATGTATGTATGTATGTATGTATGTATATACTGCATGTACAGTATGTATGTATGTATGTATGTATGTATGTATGTATTGCATGCACAATATGTATGTATGTATGTACTGCATGTACAGTATGTATGTATGTATGTATGTATGTACTGCATGTACAGTATGTATGTATGTATGTATTGCATGCACAGTATGTATGTATGTGTGTATGTATGTATGTACTGCATGTACAGTATGTATGTATGTATGTATGTACTGCATGTACAGTATGTATGTATATGTATGTATGTACTGCATGTACAGTATGTATGTATGTACTGCATGTACAGTATGTATGTATGTATGTATGTATGTATGTATGTATGTATGTATGTATGTACTGCATGCACAGTATGTATGTATGTATGTATGTACTGCATGCACAGTATGTATGTATGTATGTATGGCATGTACAGTATGTATGTATGTATGTATGTATGTATGTATGTATGTATTGCATGCACAGTATGTATGTATGTATGTATGTATGTATTGCATGCACAGTATGTATGTATGTATGTATGTATGTGCAGTATGTATGTATGTATGTATGTATGTATGTATGTATTGCATGCACAGTATGTATGTATGTATGTATGTACAGTATGTATGTATGTATGTATGTATGTATGTATGTATTGCATGCACAGTATGTATGTATGTATGTATGTATGTATGTATTGCATGCACAGTATGTATGTATGTATGTATGTATGTATGTATGTATGTATGTATGTATGTATGTATGTATGTATGTATGTATGTATGGCATGTACAGTATGTATGTATGTATGTATTCACAATGCAAATGGCTATATACCCGGTGGCAATGGTAACTAATTATACTTAGTAATGACAATTAATACTTACTTACAAATGGCTTTTAAGGAACCCGAAGGTTCATTGTCGCCCTTACATAAGCCCGCCATCGGTCCCTATCCTGTGCAAGATTAATCCAGTCTCTATCATCATATCCCACCTCCCTCAAATCCATTTTAATATTATCCCCCAATCTACGTCTCGGCCTCCCCAAAGGTCTTTTTCCCTCCGGTCTCCCAACTAACACTCTATATCCATTTCTGGATTCGCGCATACGTGCTACATGCCCTGCCCATCTCAAACGTCTGGATTTAATGTTCCTAATTATGTCAGGTGAGGAATACAATGCGTGCAGTTCTGTGTTGTGTAACTTTCTACATTCTCCTGTAACTTCATCCCGCTTAGCCCCAAATATTTTCCTTAGCACCTTATTCTCAAACACCCTGAACCTATGTTCCTCTCTCAGAGTAAGAGTCCAAGTTTCACAACCATACAGAAGAACCGGTAATATAACTGTTTTATAAATTCTAACTTTCAGATTTTTGGACAGCAGACTGGATGATAAAAACTTCTCAACCAAATAATAACACGCATTTCCCATATTTATTCTGCGTTTAATTTCCTCCCGAGTGTCATTTATATTTGTTACTGTTGCTCCAAGATATTTGAATTTTTCCACCTCTTCGAAGGATAAATCTCCAATTTTTATATTTCCATTTCGTACAATATTCTGGTCACGAGACATAATCATATACTTTGTCTTTTCGGGATTTACTTCCAAACCGATCGCTCTACTTGCGTCAAGCAAAATTTCCGTGTTTTCCCTAATCGTTTGTGTATTTTCTCCTAACATATTCACGAATGACAATTAATAATATATACAATTAATAAAAAATATAATTAATAATATATTAATAATAATAAAAATAATCATCATAAAAAATTAATTGAAGCACGATCACTTAAAATAACATTTAAAGTCAATCTAATTTGTATCTTAACCCTAAGTTCGAACTAAAACCCACGAGTATGATATGTTCATACCTGCACAAGTACCTTTCAACACTACACTCATTTCGCTGACAACTCACTCACTGCACTGGAACTACGACACATTTCAGTGATTCTATCCTGATTTCACTTACTTACTTACTTACAAATGGCTTTTAAGGAACCCGAAGGTTCATTGCCGCCCTCACATAAGCCCGCCAGCGGTCCCTATCCTGTGCAAGATTAATCCAGTCTTTATCATCATACCCCACCTCCCTCAAATCCATTTTAATATTATCCTCCCATCTACGTCTCGGCCTCCCTAAAGGTCTTTTTCCCTCCGGTCTCCCAACTAACACTCTATATGCATTTCTGGATTCGCCCATACGTGCTACATGCTCTGCCCATCTCAAACGTCTGGATTTAATGTTCCTAATTATGTCAGGTGAAGAATACAATGCGTGCAGTTCTGTGTTGTGTAAACTTCTCCATTCTCCTGTAACTTCATCCCGCTTAGCCCCAAATATTTTCCTTAGCACCTTATTCTCAAACACCCTGAACCTATGTTCCTCTCTCAGAGTGAGAGTCCAAGTTTCACAACCATACAGAAGAACCGGTAATATAACTGTTTTATAAATTCTAACTTTCAGATTTTTGGACAGCAGACTGAATGATAAGAGCTTCTCAACCGAATAATAACACGCATTTCCCATATTTATTCTGCGTTTAATTTCCTCCCGAGTGTCATTTATATTTGTTACTGTTGCTCCAAGATATTTGGATTTTTCCACCTCTTCCAAGGATAAATCTCCAATTTTTATATTTCCATTTCGTACAATATTCTGGTCACGAGACATAATCATATACTTTGTCTTTTCGGGATTTATTTCCAAACCGATCGCTCTACTTGCTTCAAGTAAAATTTCCGTGTTTTCCCTAATCGTTTTGTGTATTTTCTCCTAACATATTCACGTCATCCGCATAGACAAGAAGCTGATGTAACCCGTTCAATTCCAAACCCTGCCTGTTATCCTGAACTTTCCTAATGGCATATTCTAGAGCGAAGTTAAAAAGTAAAGGTGATAGTGCATCTCCCTGCTTTAGCCCTCAGTGAATTGGAAAAGCATCAGATATAAACTGACCTATACGGACTCTGCTGTATGTTTCACTGAGACACATTTTAATTAATCGAACTAGTTTCTTGGGAATACCAAATTCAATAAGAATATCATATAATACTTCCCTCTTAACCGACTCATAAGCCTTTTTGAAATCTATGAATAACTGATGTACTGTACCCTTATACTCCCATTTTTTCTCCATTATCTGTCGAATACAAAAAATCTGATCAATAGTCGATCTATTACGCCGAAAACCGCGCTGATGATCCCCAATAATTTCATCTACGTACGGAGTTAATCTTCTCAAAAGAATATTGGACAAAATTTTGTACGACGTCAACAAAAGTGATATTCCTCGAAAGTTACCACAGTTGGTTTTGTCCCCCTTTTTAAAAATAGGTACAATTATGGACTCCTTCCATTGTTCTGGTACAATTTCCTTTTCCCAAATAGCAAGTACAAGTTTATAAATTTCGCTATATAATGCACTCCCACCCTCTTCTATTAATTCTGCTGGAATTTGATCGATACCTGGAGACTTGTACTTTTTCAGATTTTCTATCGCAATTTCGACTTCTGAAAGCGTGGGTTCGGATATAAATGACTCAGCAGTTTGTATTTCAATTTCGTCCCTATCATTTCTATTTGGCCTATGTACATTTAGTAGTTGCGCAAAATAGTTTTTCCATCTGTTTAGGATTGATGGAGAGTCTGCAAGCAAGTCACCATTCTCATCCTTGATCACGTTTACCCTTGGCTGATATCCGTTCTTACATTCCTTTATACCCTTATATAAATCTCGAATGTTTTTATTCTTACTATTTGTTTCTACCTCATTCAGTTTTTCCTTCAACTTAAGTGTACGACTTGCTTCCCGTCTTTCATTGAAATAATTATCTCTCTTCTCCTCAACTGGATCCTGTAAGAATTTCAATTTTGCCTGTTTCCTTCTTTCTACTACCATGCAACAATCTTCATCAAACCACGGTTTCTTTTTCTTAGTTTCATAATATAACCTATGCTCTGCTCAGCTGCAATTTTGATACTATCTCTGATATTTTCCCACACGCTATTAACATCTAATTCTTTCTAAGTGGCAAACCTATTCGAAATTTCGACCTGATAATTTTGCTTAGCTTCCTCGTCCTTTAATTTCAAAATATTGAATTTAGTAATATTAACTTGTTGCTCTACTCGCTTGGCTACTGATAATCTTTCTCTTAATTCTCCAATCACCAAATAATGGTCAGAATTACAGTCTGCACCCCTGAAAGTTCGAATATATACTATACTAGTATGTCTCCGTTTATCTATCAAGATGTGATCTATTTGGTTGTGTGTCAATCCATCTGGAGAAGTCCAAATATATTTATGTATATCCTAATGGGGGAATGTTGTACTTTTGACAATTAAATTTTTCGATGTGGCAAAGTTGACTAATCTAACTCCATTATCACTTCTAATTGCATGTAGGCTCTCTTTTCCAATAGTTGGTCTAAAAATATCCTCCCGTCCTACTTTAGCATTGAAATCCCCCAATAAAATTTTCATGTGATATCTAGGTAACTGATCAAAAGTATGTTCCAATTCCTCATAGAAGCTATTCTTTATATGGTCGTCTTTCTCTTCTGTAGGGGCGTGAGCATTTATGACTATAATGTCGCACCATCTACCCTTAAGTACTAAATATGATAACCTGTCACTGATAAATTCGACCTTTTTTACTGCTGATTTTATTCTTTTATGAACAAAGAATCCTGTTCCTAATTGGTGATTATTGTTTCCTTCCCCATAATACAACAAGTAATCTCCTATTTGTGATATGCCATTCCCATCTAACCTAATCTCTTGTACTCCTACGAAGTCTATTCTATATCTAGCTAGTTCTTTTGCTACTAATGTTACCCCTCCTGTTCTATAAAGACTAGTTACGTTCCAAGTGCCAAATCTCAAATCCTTATTCCTTTGCTGTGGTCGTGCCAGAGAATCAGTCCTATTCCGAGGCTTATTATAGGGATACGTAACAAGCTGTTTTTTTACGGTGATGGGTTGTTAGCCCTTCGCCCAACCCCCAAGCTGGAGGACCACCCCTTATCGGCTGTCCACGACTGCTTATTCAATATATTCACAGCTACCCTACTAACACTTCGAAAACATTTCACTGTTCAAATACTTTGCACTGCCACTATAAACTATAAAACTTCACTGACAGAAACATACATCACTTACACAACACACTTCACTCTTCACTGATAGAACACTTCAATAACAAAATATCAATTACACCCTTTAAACAGTGTGTATAATATACTACCGTCTATTAGTAAAGTCTTAATTCATAGACATTTCGCTAGCCCGTGCTACGAGCGTGCTAAACTAGTCCCGGCTATCGACTGATTACTTGTACAGGATTCATATCACACCATATCGCTAACACTGGTTTATGAATACGAAAAACGTTAGTTCGCTGATCATCCACCGGAAGCCCGCGCTGAGAATGTCTATGAATACGGCCTTTTAAGCCTATTTTTTGTTTTGTGTTGCTTAATTTTGTGCTTACGATTGTAGATGAATTTGTCTTGTTTATTTCATTATTTAATTAATAATGAAGAATGAATGAATTAATGAATAAATAAATAAATATATAAATAATTTCATTCATGTATTCATCCTTTCATTAATTTATTCTTTCATTCACTTGTTCTTTAAATAATTAATTAATTGATTCATCCATTCGTCTATTTATTCGTTCTTTAATTCGTTTGGTTATCCATTCTTTGATTCTTTAATTTATTGATTATTGCATTCAAGCACTTATTCATTCTTTCAATAATTTCTTTATTCAATCTTTCATTCTTTCAATCATTTATTTATTCTTTCATTCTTTCAATAATTTCTTTATTTATTCTTTCATTCATTCTTTCTTTAAATCATTCGTTAGTTAATTTTTCAATTCAATCATTTATTCATTCTCAGTTCACATATTTATTTCTTCCGTCATTCATTCGTTTATTCACTTTTTAGCTCATTCGTAGTCACCGTCATAGCTCAGTTGGCTAAGACGCTTGCCTGCGACTGGAGTTGCGGTCGGGCGCGGGTTCGATCCCCGCTTTGACCACTGGCAGTCATTTCGGCACACAGTACCCTCAAACACCCTCAAGCGTAGTTTAGCTATGTCTAAATGGCAACACTGCAGAGTGCAGACGTGCCGAATTGACTATAGATTACAAATCGATATTCAATGACTAGATATTTTTGCCTTCTGGTACATTTATAACAGTTTGGCCATACGTTCTATAAATATAGTCTACTTCTGCAGTCCATTACTTTAAAGATGAAACTTTACGACTTTTATCCCATTTTTGCGCTCTGTGAAATTGTTACTTCTGCAAACCAACGTCTACTTTCTCTTATTTTTGTTTGCTTCGTCTGGGGATACAATCTTCACCTTCCGACTGCATAAAAACAAAAGTGCCTCTAGTGGGCGCTTCGTGAACTACGTGTTGAGGTTCTGAAGTGTGGAATATAGGCTACACTTTGGTTGTTAGTACAGTTCAGGGACAAAGCGGTTGCTTGGCAACTTCGAGTGCCTTTATCCATACAAAAGACATCCGTCAGAAATAGCCTGGATACTTTTAATATTAATGCGATTAGACAATATTGTGTTTTCAAGTCGTAGAACTGGGTCATTTTGAGTGATGAGTCATGGCAGTGAGTTGAACATAAAAGTGTTGGGGTCGGTCTTGCTGAAAGAAGGGATTTCGTCTCGTTATAAGTTCGAGAAATGTTACGGAATTCACTAAGATTCCTTCAAAATCAGCTACTAAGGATGGTTTCACCAACAGGTGTTAAAAATTAAAACATTGTTATTTTTATTTAACAATAAATTTAACACAAAGACCGTTTCATGAACAGTTGTTAACTTTAACATTTTGTTAAACTGTTTGTTAAATTAACAAAGGAATTTCCTGTGTTAAAATCATACTGAAAGTCATGAGCACCCCTTTGTTATGAATCTTAATTTTATTTTTTAGGCAAACCAGGTACATCGTTTTAATCTACAGACTTTTCTGTCACTTTTTCACATAGTCTCAATTTCTTTGAACACAATTTTCCCACCGTTCTGTAAGTTCGAAAATTTCCTTCTTGTAGGAGTCCGTTCCAGCTTCCTGAAGACATTGACGTAGCATTGCCCTCGCAGCTGTTCCTTTAGAGAACCGAAAAGATGGTAGTCGCAGGGTACCAAGTCGGAACTGTAGGGAGGATGCGGGAGAGTTTCCCACCCAGCTGGCCTGTTTTTCTCCACGGCGACACGAGCAATGTGAGGCCACGCGTTATCGTGTTGCAGGATTATCTTCTTTTCAGGTCGTTTCTCGCCAATGCACGACGGAGCTTCAAAAGTGTCTGGATATAACGGACAGCATTTATGGTTTCTTCAGGTTCAGAAAATTCAAAAAATGTTTTCGCTCTGCTCGATTTTCAAACTTTTCCTCGATTTTGTAAAAAAAAACTTCCCAACTTTATATCATAATAGGTATAATATAACTTACTTACAAATGGCTTTTAAGGAACCCGCAGGTTCATTGCCGCCCTCACATAAGCCCGCCATTGGTCCCTATCCTGTGCAAGATTAATCCAGTCTCTATCACCATATACCACCATCCTCAAATCCATTTTAATATTACCCTCCCATTTACGTCTCGGCCTTCGTAAAGGCCTTTTACCCTCCGGTCTCCCAACTAACACACTATATGAATTTCTGGATTTGTCCATATGTGCTACATGCCCTGCCCATCTCAAACGTCTGGATTTAATGTTCCTAATTATGTCAGGTGAAGAATACAATGCGTGCAGTTCTGCGTTGTGTAACTTTCTCCATTCTCCTGTAACTTCATCCCTCTTAACCCGAAATATTTTCCTAAGAACATTGTTGTCAAACACCCTTAATCTCTGTTCCTCTCTCAAAGTGAGAGTCCAAGTTTTACAACCATACAGAACAACCGGTAATATAACTGTTTTATAAATTCTAACTTTCAGATTTTTTGACAGCAGACTGGAAGATAAAAGCTTCTCAACCGAATAATAGCAGGCATTTCCCATATTTATTCTGCGTTTAATTTCCTCCCGAGTGTCATTTATATTTGTTACTGTTGCTCCAAGATATTTGAATTTTTCCACCTCTTCGAAGGATATATCTCCAATTTTTATAGTTCCATTTCGTACAATATTCTGGTCACGAGACATAATCATATACTTTGTGTTTTCAGGATTTACTTCCAAATCTATCTTTTTACTTGGTACAAGTAAAATTCCCGTGTTTTCCCTAATCGTTTGTGGATTTTCTCCTAACATATTCACGTCATCCGCACAGACAAGAAGCTGATGTAACCCGTTCAATTCCAAACCCTCTGTGTTATCCTGGACTTTCCTAATGGCATATTCTAGAGCAAAGTTAAAAAATAAAGGTGATAGTGCATCTCCTTGCTTTAGCCCGCAGTGAATTGGAAAACATCGGATAGAAACTGGCCTATACGGACTCTGCTGTAAGTTTCAGTTAGACACATTTTAATTAATCGAACTAGTTTCTTTGAAATACTAAATTCAATAAGAATATTACGGTATATAAAACTTCTCTCTTAACCGAGTCATATGCCTTTTTGAAATCTATGAAGAATTGATTTACTCTACCCAATTGCTAAAATTTTGTCATGTTTTAACAAACAACGCATTAGTGCATTTTTAACAATGAATGAGGTCATAAGTCTTTCCAGGTGAGAGAAAGACTGCCGGAGCATCATGTTGACCGCATAGCCTCACCAGTATAAAAGAAGGCAAGAAAATATAGACCATCCACCTCCTAGCCTCTTGTGCTCTTCAAATCTTTGACGACGATATATCGTCTACAGACAATTTCCCTTTCAATGCAAAAAATGTCACTTGATAGTTTCATAAAGATCAGATTTCCAGTTTGTAGGGAGCTGAGACTAGTGCAATTCATATCAAATGGAATTCTCGTGTTTTCAGAGCTGGAATCTCTCCTCCGAGCTCCTGCACGTGACAGCGCCTTCCTGCATCCTTCCACTTTAAGCTCCGCCTATCGTTATACAATCTCTGAGACGCGTTCTTTGCGATCAAACAACGACGCCGGTTGTCGGAAGCTGAAGACGGAGCCTATCCTTAAAATGAAACTCAACTCACACCGTATACCTTACTGTACGTGCATTTCATTTCTGCAGATGTCTAAAATTAACATAGTCTGTAGCTAAGTTTTTGTTGGAAATATTGCTTAGGAATGAATTAATGCATTAAAATATATTTTGCAATATTTAATAATAGCCGCCATGGTGGTCTGCTGGTTACAGCGCTGGACTTGTAATTCTGTGGACCCTGGTTCGATTCCCGGCATACTTCCGATTTATAACTTTTGTTGGACAAGCCCGTGGTCCACGTAACAAAGGAATTTTCTCCGAAAGCTCCTGTTCCACTAAGGCAGCGTTTCTCAAACTTTTTTGAAGTGGGGACCGCTTTTTTAAGTCAGAACACTTCCGCGGACCACCTTACTCTTGTTCCCTTCGAAAGCAAATTTATCTTTTTTAAGCATATTTTAATACCAGTAAACTTATATTTTGAAATATAATTAATTAATTAATTATAATACTTTTGTAATTATATTTTTGTAGCCAATCACAAGCAACTTATAACAAATTCTGTGCATTGTTGATTCATCGCTTGCCTGTTAGCAGTTAGCCGTTTGAAGTCCTTCTTATGTGGTACGTACTAGTTGTTGTCCATGTCTCTGTTAAATAGTGCCCATTATAAATAATGGAAAACTGGCTTCGATCCGGATCTTTGAAAAGAAAGGAACATGATGATACGCTTCATTTAGGCAGCGCTAATAGTTCAGAAGCTGTGTGTGAAGAAATATATTACTTATAGTGCCTGGAGTATGCTTGGGGCGGAAGAAAAGGCCTACTGGCCTTAGCTCTGCCAGATTAAATAAATTATTATTATTATTATTATTATTATTATTATTAATTACTTACTTACTTACTTACAAATGGCTTTTAAGGAATCCGCAGGTTCATTGCCGCCCTCACATAAGCCCGCCATCGGTCCCTATCCTGTGCAAGATTAATCCAGTCTCTATCATCATACCCCACCTCCCTCAAATCCATTTTAATATTATCCTCCCATCTACGTCTCGGCCTCCCTAAAGGTCTTTTTCCCTCCGGTCTCCCAACTAACACTCTATATGCATTTATGGATTTGCCCATACGTGCTACATGCCCTGCCCATCTCAAACGTCTGAATTTTAAGTTCCTAATTATGTCAGGTGAAGAATACAATGCGTGCAGTTCTGTGTTGTGTAACTTTCTCCATTCTCCTGTAACTTCATCCCGCTTAGCCCCAAATATTTTCCTAAGCACCTTATTCTCAAACACCCTTAACCTATGTTCCTCCCTCAGAGTGAGAGTCCAAGTTTCACAACCATATAGAAGAACCGGTAATATAACTGTTTTATAAATTCTAACTTTCAGATTTTTATTATTATTATTATTATTATTATTATTATTATTATTATTATTATTATTATTATTATTATTATTATTATTAAAGAAATATCTCGTCCTACTAGTAGCTATTGAAAGAAAAAAATACTTTCGTAAATATGACGAGAGTTATTTGATTTGGATTTACTTGGTGTGGCAATGAGAGTGAACCAAAACCTCGGTGCGTTCTTTGTTACGAAGTGCTGTCAAACGAATGTATGAAACCCGCGAAATTGAAACGGCACTTAGAGGCGAAACACGCAAGTGTAAAAAGTAAACCTGTCAGATTTTAAAATAGGCGGAGTCTAAAATTTCTTATATCGTCATCTGGAAAAACAAATAAGAAAGTTAATTCAGAAACATGCCCGATTTTCAACAAGTAAAGATGCAATTTGGCACGTTCTATTATTGGTGTACGACGTACAGTACGTGCCCATTTCATGGATGTTGACAAAACTATTAAGAAAGTCATGAATACATTACTTATGAATTCGGGTGGTCCCTGGCTGGGTTTCTGGCTCGGAACCAGATATGCAGGGAAAAGTTGGCGAGAAACGCCACGTTCATAGTGCTTTAAATCCCTCTTTTGTTGTTGAGAGTAGAGTGGGAAGTGGGAAGTGGGTAGTCGGGTAGCGTAAAAATTTCATAACATCTATATATATAATTTGAACTGGTAATGGAAATTACGGGAACACGGCTCAACGGATTTTAATGTATGACCCCTCATTTTCATGCCTGGCATCCAAAGTTTTTCGGAAAGATAGTAGTTTTCAGTGAAATGTCAATTTTCCTACATAATTTTCCTATTTTCCAAAACCCATCTGTTGTCAGTTTTGACAACTAATTTTATTGAATCACGGCCGACTTGATTGAATTTCAGAACAAAACACACACTACTATAAACAATAGGCTATTACACGAAGGCCATGACCTGCAGGATTGCGGACATATTTAGAGCTCAATTCAATTTGTTATTAAAAACTGATTCTGCAGTGTATAATTTTCTGAGTACAGCTGTGTATTGGATATTCAAATCTACGAAACCTGAGGTGGTTTGATGACATTATTACCATTAGAAATTAAATATGATTATAGTTAATATCATGATGCGTCTATTTTTCATTAATTGTACATAATATTGATGCTATATTGATGACATGTAAGTGAAACGTTTTGAGGTTATGTAAGTAAATGTAGAGAATATCTTAATTTAGATCTTCATTTCTATAATTTACTGAGTGGCTGCTATATATAACTACAAAACTTAAGTAAGATAATAATATTGTTATTAAAAATCAAATATTTTTATACTTATTAACCCAGTGTGGTTGGGTCTTTTTCATATACTTAATGGCGGTGTAGTGTAGATATTGATATGTGTCATTGTCTTCAGTATTGGCTCGACAGAGCGTAAAAATTACAGTTCCCAAGGAAAGATAAAAAAAAGTATTACTTACTGATAAAATAAGAGGCCTAGAAAATTTTGTAGTCTCCAGATCATTTCAGCAAGATCTCTCAGTAGGATAAAATGATTTTACGCTCTACATTTCAAGTTCTACATGCAGCAGCTATACGAAAATGCTATTGTTCGAAAGCTTAGTAAACCTGACATTTTTTAAACTTTTGCCTACAATCCACAATGACCTGAAAAAGCTACTGCTATCGTCCTGACATTGATACTTGCGTTTTCGCGTTGAAACTCAAAAACTGAAGTTGGATAGGTTCAAGAAAAAGTATTTGGCCTAAAAAAATCCATTCAGAGGGAGTATGTTTCATTATTATGGAAGCAAATAACTATCAAAAAGACAAGTATTCTTCATTGAAAATAAATCTGAAAAATTTTTATTTGAACGTCTAACGAACTTAGTTTGCAGCAGCATTTGCTGCACAAGGCGATTGCCATGTGTAATTTCCAAAGTCTGAGATTTTCAGCTATTTTGTGATACGCAATTCGTTTGAACTTTGAAGGACCACAAGGACAGAACTCGAGGACCACAAGTGGTCCGCGGACCATATTTTGAGAAACGCTGCCCTAAGGCATCCCAACAATCATCTCATCTCCAATCTCTCATATCTCATCTCATCCCATTTCATACCGATATCTTATGTCATCTCACTCCACCCCCTATCTCTCGGCCTCGGTAGAGTAGTTGATATAGCGCTGGCTTTCTATGTTCGAGGTTGAGGGGTCGATGACATTTAAGTGTGTTTAAATGCGACAGACTTATATCAGGAGCTTTACCGGCATGTAAAAGAACTCCTGCGAGAAAAATTCCGGCATACCGACGACGCTGATATAACCTCTGCAGTTGCGAGCGTCGTTAAATAAATCATAATTTACATCTCATCTCATCTCATCTTATCTCACCTCACCTCACCTCACCTCACCTCACTCCATCCCATCCCATCCCACCTCACCTCACCTCATCTCATCTTATCTCATCTCATCCCACCTCACCTCACCTCACTCCATCCCATCCCACCTCACCTCATCTCATCTCATCCCACCTCATCTCATCTCATCTCATCTCACCTCACTCCATCCCATCCCATCTCACCTCACCTCATCTCATCTCATCCCACCTCATCTCATCTCACCTCATCCCATCCCACCTCACCTCACCTCACCTCATCTCATCTCATCCCACCTCATCTCATCTCATCCCATCTCACCTCACCTCACCTCACTCCATCCCACCTCACCTCACCTCATCTCATCTCATCCCACCTCATCTCATCTCACCTCACCTCACTCCATCCCACCTCACCTCATCTCATCTCATTCCACCTCATTTCATCTCATCTCATCCCACTTCATCCCATCCCACCTCACCTCATCTCATCTCATCCCACCTCATCTCATCCCATCTCACCTCATCTCACCTCATCCCATCTCATCTCACCTCATCTCATCCCATCCCATCTCATTTTAATCGTATCTCACCTTATATCTCGTCTCGTCTCGCCTCATCATCTTATCTCATATCATTCAATCTCAGTCTCATTGCATCCCATCTCATCCCATCTCATATCTTATTGCATCCCACCTTATATCTCGTTTCGTCTCATCTTAACTCTTATCTCATCGCATTCCATTTCATATCTCATCGCATCCCATCTTATATCAACGCATTCCATCTCTCATTTCGTCCCATCTCATATCTCATTGTATCCCACCTTATATCTCGTCTCATCTCATCTCATATCTCGTCTCGTTTCGCGTCATCTCTTATCTCATATCTCATCGCATCCCATATCATATCTCATTGCATCCCACGCTATATCTCGTCTCGTCACATCTAATCTCTTATCTCATCGTATTACATCTCTCATTTCGTTTCATCTCATATCTCATTGTATCCCACCCTATATCTCATCTCATCTCATATCTCGTCTCGTTTCGCGTCATCTCTTATCTCATATCTCATCGCATCCCATATCATATCTCATTGCATCCCACATTATATCTCGTCTCGTCTCATCTAATCTCTTATCTCATCGCATTCCATCTCTCATTTCGTTCCATCTCATATCTCATTGTATCCCACCTTATATCTCGTCTCATCTCATCTCATATCTCGTCTCGTTTCGCGTCATCTCATATCTCATCGCATCCCATATCATATCTCATTGCATCCCACATTATATCTCGTCTCGTCTCATCTAATCTCTTATCTCATCGCATTCCATCTCTCATTTCGTCCCATCTCATATCTCATTGTATCCCACTTTATATCTCGTCTCATCTCATCTCATATCTCGTCTCGTTTCGCGTCATCTCTTATCTCATATCTCATTGCATCCCACATTATATCTCGTCTCGTCTCATCTAATCTCTTATCTCATCGCATTCCATCTCTCATTTCGTCCCATCTCATATCTCATTGTATCCCACCTTATATCTCGTCTCATCTCATCTCATATTTCGTCTCGTTTCGCGTCATCTCTTATCTCATATCTCATCGCATCCCATATAATATCTCATTGCATCCCACATTATATCTCGTCTCGTCTCATCTAATCTCTTATCTCATCGCATTCCATCTCTCATTTCGTCCCATCTCATATCTCATTGTATCCCACTTTATATCTCGTCTCATCTAATCTCATATCTCGTCTCGTTTCGCGTCATCTCTTATCTCATATCTCATTGCATCCCACATTATATCTCGTCTCGTCTCATCTAATCTCTTATCTCATCGCATTCCATCTCTCATTTTGTTCCATCTCATATCTCATTGTATCCCACCTTATATCTCATCTCATCGTATCTCATCTTCTATCTCGTCTCGTTTCGCGTCATCTCTTATCTCATATCTCATTGCATCCCACATTATATCTCGTCTCGTCTCATCTAATCTCTTATCTCATCGCATTCCATCTCTCATTTCGTCCCATCTCATATCTCATTGTATCCCACTTTATATCTCGTCTCATCTCATCTCATATCTCGTCTCGTTTCGCGTCATCTCTTATCTCATATCTCATTGCATCCCACATTATATCTCGTCTCGTCTCGTCTCATCTAATCTCTTATCTCATCGCATTCCATCTCTCATTTTGTTCCATCTCATATCTCATTGTATCCCACCTTATATCTCATCTCATCGTATCTCATCTTCTATCTCGTCTCGTTTCGCGTCATCTCTTATCTCATATCTCATTGCATCCCACATTATATCTCGTCTCGTCTCATCTAATCTCTTATCTCATCGCATTCCATCTCTCATTTTGTTCCATCTCATATCTCATTGTATCCCACCTTATATCTCATCTCATCGTATCTCATCTTCTATCTCGTCTCGTTTCGCGTCATCTCTTATCTCATATCTCATTGCATCCCACATTATATCTCGTCTCGTCTCATCTAATCTCTTATCTCATCGCATTCCATCTCTCATTTTGTTCCATCTCATATCTCATTGCATCCCACATTATATCTCGTCTCGTCTCATCTAATCTCTTATCTCATCGCATTCCATCTCTCATTTTGTTCCATCTTATATCTCATTGTATCCCACCTTATATCTCATCTCATCGTATCTCATCTTATATCTCGTCTCGTCTCGCCTCATCTCTTATCTCATCGCATTCCATCTCGTGGCAGTTCGTGGGACACGCTGGATACTCTGTGAATGTGCGGTCCGTGTTGTGGCTGTTATCTGTTGCACACAATGGGTCTGCTGGTTCCAATATCTCTGGCCATGAGCTGGGTTTGCGGGCTATGTGACTGTTTAGCGTGTGTGATCTGGTTGACGACCAGTCCGACAACATCTTTCACGACGTCCATTATCTTCTCATGCTGAGGTCCAGTTACTCAGTGCATAATTTTTAACCTAATCCCTCTGAAGGACTGTCAGACTAGGTATGTGTCAGTCTTTTGATATTTTCGTGAATTCATCAGCTCAACCGTAGCTCTGTAGACGGGCAGCTCTCATCGATCTAGATAGATTTAGAGAGAGATTTTGTTGATAAGGTGACTATAGAACAAGTTTTCTGTGTATGTTTTGGATTTCCATGTCATCCTCATGTCATATCAGATTTATATCCGTCTTTTCATTATACTGTCACTTCTAAATAACATTTGTATCTCGTCAAGTTTGAAGTTGACAACTTCAGCATAAATTGAAAAATGCAAAAAAAATATCGATATTCCCTTGCATCATTACCACCGTGTATTGTCTGAATAGTCCCTGCAGTTTATGAAATTGCTTGCAGACTCTCATTCAATCCTGAACAGATGGAAAAACTATTTCATTCATTCATTCATTCTGGGAAAAAATTCCGGCACACTGGCGGCGCTGATATAACCTCTGCAGTTGCGTGCGTCGTTAAATAAACCATAATTAAAAAAATTGAATTTCATTCGTACATTCAGTCATTCATTCATTCATTCATTCATTCATTCATTCATTCATTCATTCATTCATCTTTCTGGTTAAAACTTCTCTAAAAATCCTTCAGTGGAACGACAAATTGGAATGAGACAGATGGCCAACAGGCTTGGAGCTCGCATATTCAGTTTTCTCAGCCCCAAACTGCTTTGCAAGAACGTGTTTTTGCATACCTTTTAAAGATTCGAAGAGAACGGCAGTTACGTAGACCTTCGGCTTCCCCCTCCTATCATTAATGCATAACACAATGTCAATACGGCGGTTGCTGTCGTCTGCGTTACAACGAACTTATCTGTTGATTTTCGAGTTCGTCATTTTTTTCCTGGTTATTATATGCTTATTTAGGTTGTATTAACGCTCGCTAAGTGGTTTTATATTTTATTTTATCCGTCTTAGTGTTTATTTTATTATTGTAAATATTTTTGTTTTATTATTATCAAGGCTCGGAACTTGGGGACTTGTGTGTCGTGCGCATGAGTAAGGTTACAGGTACAACGTACACAAAACTCGCCCTGCAAGTGTTCAGGGATAGTCTTATGTGCTAAGAAAGTGGTCAAATCGAATGCCAGGAAGACGGAGGAAGAAACCAATGGCATTCAGAGAATTACAGGTAAACGGTCTGTTTGAGGAATGGGTATTATATAAATTTGAAAATATATTTTTTAAATTTTAGGTACAGAATTTCGTGGAGGAATTCGGAGGAAATACATTACTTTCTTCGAATGGATAGTTTATATTTTGTAAGTTGTACCACACACAAACTAGAAGCTGGAAACGGGCATCCATAGAAAGACATTGCAGTCCCTTAAATTGGTAGAAAATTTGTCCATAGCCATGGATCAAGTCGAAGAGGGACCTGGCCTAGTAGTGACACACAAATTGAAAACTATTTTCGAGAAAAAATTAGGATGTAGTTATCTTTCTCAGATAAGAGATCAACTAGCAACTGCTCAAAATCGAACAGAAAACAGTGACAGTGAAAACATTCATGTCACTTTATGTGACGTCGAAATACGTTTTTCTCGTTTCAAATCATGTTTAACTAATAGCCGAAGAAGTTATGGGTTCGAAAATCTTCGAATGTACGTAGTCATACACTGTAATGAAATGTACAGAGCAGAACAGTAAATTTGATATATTTCTCATGTTTATTCTTATTATACAGTATGCCCTATATGCTATAAAATTACGTGTTTCAACCTGACGTAATACTATCAATATGTTGTTCCCGCCAGGAACCACTTTTATAGCAGACCTGGCAGTACCTCCGTGCTGGAAGCGGGAGTTTGTTGACATTTAAGTCCGGTCGCTTAGCCAATTCAAAGACACAAGTCTCCAAGTTCCGAGCTTTGATTATTATTATTATTATTATTATTATTATTATTATTATTATTATTATTATTAATGAATTAATTTGTATTACTATCTTTGTATCATCTCCGTCACGGTTATTCTATTATTATTATTATTATTATTATTATTATTATTACTACTACTATTATTTCTATCGTCAACATTATTGTTGATCTCTTTAAAATTTTTGTAGACTACTGGACTGTACCCGAGCACGAGCATATGCTCATTTCGGGTATCTATTCATATGTATCATTTCAAATGTAAATTGTGAATAAATTTGAAATTTGAAAATTTGAATTTGCTTCATTTCTCATTTCCTCAATTAATTAATTAATTCTTGGACAAAATTCCGGCACACCGGCCACGCTGATATAATCTCTGCAGTTGCGAGCGTCGTTAAATAAACCAGAATTAAAATTTTTAAATTTCATTCATTCAATCAATCATTCGTTCATTCATTAATTTATTCATTCATCTTTCTCGTTCAAATGTCTCTAAAATTCCTTCAGTGGAACGACGAAACTTGGAGTGAGATGGCCAACAGGCTTGGAAGTCTCATATTCAGATTTTCTCAGCCTCAAACTGCCCTGCAAGGACGTTATTTCTCATACTTTTTAAATGTTTCTTCTCCCATTTTCGTCATTGACAATGCTGGATTGTGTGGAAAACCGCGAGACCTCTCGGATATTATACACGAAACTTACGATTTTTTTCTCTGATTGCATTACCCGGAGGAAAAGATGGAATTGATTTTATGGACGACGAAGTACAGAATCTAAAAGTTAGATTTTTAAATTATTTTTGTACCTAGGGTCAAAGACTGCAGAAAAGATGAACGTTCATAGTGCTCTGTTAGGCAAGGCGATGGACTTCTTCCATTTCTGCGATATTTAATTAATTCAAGCAGAGTTGTTCTTTTATTTGCAGAGTCAGTGCTTCATGCTTTGATGTTCGACTAAGCAGGCCTGAAGGCACTCCTACCAACAACAAAAGGGTTGGGTGTTCCATTCCTCTGAACTGATGCACGTTTTAACAAAGTGCGAACTCATTTTCTTGCCTTTGTATATATTAAAGTTTGTTGCCTTTGAAAGAATCGTAGATATTCTAATGGACTGACGAACGAGACAGACAACTGTTTTTAATTTCCTTTAGAACGCTGTTAAAACAGAAATCTGAGATCTGCTAATAGAATACAAAACACCATCACACTGAACATCACATTGCATGCCGTGATATTTTTAATTTACTTTCTTGAAAGAGGTTATTCACTTTTTAGTAACAGACATAGAAGAAAACGTTCTTGATTACATTTCTTAATGTAAAACATCCTTCTTGATTACAGATTTTGTTACAGCTGAACAGAACAAATGACCATAGAAATGAGTAAGATATAAAAAAAGACAGAAAGTACTTGAATCACTGGAACAACTGTAAAGTTTCCTGGAAACCAAGTTAAGACTTCTTTTGTTCGTTTTAAGACAGGATGGAAACTTTGAAGGATTGTGAGGCCGGTAGTTTTCCACTCAGCATAATTAACTGCATGACGCAGTGCTAGAGTTTGTTTGCACAGCCATTCAGTCGAGGACAAGGTACGTCGTTCAAAGATGCTAACAAGCGTTTGACCTAGATAGGACTATGGGGGGAAAATGTTCACTGTAGATTAGCAAACACACGTACATGTTCCATAAAACGAGGAACTTTTGCTTATAACTTCTAGGATAGTCCTTTTTACTTTCTGATACACAGTAGAGAGAAAGTATTATGCTATAGAACAATTATATCAAATAACGGAACATGGTACATGCATCTTGATTACACAACTTTTAACACTGTATCACTTCGGAATATGTATGGTAAGACTTTCCTGTGTTACATTTCAACGTACCTCGTTTACATGTTTCGACCTATTTAAGGGTCATCCTCAGAACTGGTCGTTGTTGGTCTTGGCGCCACTTGTTCTGTTTCCTGTGAGGGTGTGTTCCTGTGATATAGTGTAGAGTCAAAGAGTGTGTGTGTTTTGAAGTTGAGTTGTGTGTTGAGAATTTCGTTGGGGTGTGTTTTCGTGTGTCTGTATATTTCATATTGTTCTAATGTGTTGAGTTTCTGGCTTTTTGGTTGGATGTGTAATATTTCCATGTCTGTGTTGATGTCTCTGTGGGTGTGGTTAGCATTTGTGATGTGTTCTGCATATGTGGAGGTGTTTTGTAATTTTGTTATGGCTGTGATGTGTTCTTTGTAACGTGTTTGAAATGATCTGCCTGTCTGTCCTATGTAGAAATTGTTGCAGGCGTTACATTTGAGTTTGTATACGCCTGTGTGGTTGTATTTATTTGTTTGTGTTGTTTGTGTGTTTAGATGTTTTTGTAGAGTGTTATTTGTTCTGTATGCGATGTTGTAATTTAATTTCTTGAATGAGATTGCAATTTTATGTGTTTTTGTTTTGGTAAGATAGTGTGATGTATTTTTTGTATTCTTGTGTTTTTGTTACTTTCTATTTTTTTGGGATTATGATTTGTCTTACGTATTACGTTGTCTATTATGTTGGGGTTGTATCCGTTTTCTTGTGCTATGGATTTGATTGTGTTTAGTTCTTCGTTGTAATCCTTTTGGTTCATTGGTATGTTGAGTAGTCTGTGTACCATTGTTCGGAATGCAGTTTGTTTGTGTTGTATGGAGTGGTTGGATGTGTTGTGTATGTATGTTGTTGTTGTTGTTGTGGGTTTTCTGTATACTTTGAATGTGTGTTTGTGTGTACCATACATATTCCGAAATGGTACATGCACTAAATATAAATAAAATAATAAAAAACAAATAATTTTTAACGCATAACGTTTCTTTGCATTCTTACTCTTGATGGAAAAATGCGACAATGAAGAAGAAAAAGAAGAAGAAGGAAATCTGAAGCGTCATCTAGACTCGAATCTGGACCGCCAGGATAACAGACTGACGGTCCGCAGAGAAATACGAGGAATATTTTGAAGGTTTATATTATTTTTTAAAAAATCTCATCCTTTCTGAAAAGCTTTAAAAGGCTATTTCTTAGTGCTGCTTTTCAGAGCTTATATTTTTATTAAGATCATCACTCATTCGCCTACTCATATGTCCCTTCCTAGCTCTCTTTTTCACTTTCACCCCCATGCACACACTTCCACCCTTCCACATACTTATTCACTCTGTCATCTATCTCACATCCAGCCACAGATCCATCAAAACACTTCCATCTATCTACACACCTACTCAGTATTGATCTATCTTCACATCCGCACACGCACACATACACACAGCCACACATGTATTTGTACTCCAACTCACATATGCAACCACCGACACATCCATTCAACGAATCAACCATCCATCAGTACTCTCTTCTTTCAGTGGTAGATTCTTTCACTTACTCATCCAATAACTGACTTCATTATCCACTCATTCCCGCTCTCTTGTACTCATTTGCATACCCATCACCTGTCCATTCATTAATTCATTCATGAATGCATCCATCAATAAACGTTTTAATTCATAAATCATGTTTTAAATAATTGAATAATAATCCTTTGATTCATTCACACATTTTACTAAGAGTTCATCCATTGACTCATTGATTGATCAGTTCATTCAGTGATTAATTTTTCATTCACTCATTGTTTTATTAACTTCATTTGTCCATTCACTCATAATTCGATTTATTCCAATATTTTATTCTGTTCGTCCATTCTTACATACATACATACATACACATACATACATACATACATAATTATAATTATGTTTTATTTAACGACGTTCGCAACTGCTGAGGTTATATCAGCGTCGCCGGTGTGCCGGAATTTTGTCCCGCAGGAGTTCTTTTACATGCCAGTAAATCTACTGACACGAGCCTGTCGCATTTAAGCACACTTAAATGCCATCGATCTTGGCCGGGATCGGATCCGCAACCTCGGGCATAGAAGGCCAGCACTCTTCCGACTGCGCCACCCAAGGCGACTACATACATACATTGATTTATTCAGTTATTAACTAATTAATTAATTTTTATTTATTTAACTAGCTAGCTAGTGAGTAAAAATTGAAACTATAAAACAAAAATGTTTCTAGCCACTACCGTAAGAGCCAGGCTCGTGTCCGGTGTGGTCTTAGTCAATAATATAACATAAAATTTACAAGGACAGTTTACTAAATACAGTAAGTAACGTAATTCAAACCAATAAATACAAGAAAAGATAAAAAAAAGAGAAAAAGAGAGAAAAAACACATTTAATATAAATTGACAATCAGAAATGAAAACATGAATATAGTGGAGAGAAATAAAAGGTAAAAAATACACTCATTTGTTAATATTATATATCATGAATAATTTTATAAATTTCTGTTTTAAAAAGTTCAATTTTAAAATACTTCAAATTTCGAAAATGGTTTGTAATTATTTTATTATAAAGTCTTGGGCCGAAACTAGCACCATGTTTTAAGAGCTGCACTTGTATGATATTTAGGCTCAATTAATGGGAAAGTAGACAATTAATTCATTAATCAATTCATTCCGACATTCCTTGATTGATTAATTAATTAATGCAGTAGTTCACTGATTCATCAGCCAATTGATTCATCTACCTGCCTTATTTTATTCCTTTTCGTATTTCGTTTATTTATTCAGTCACCAAATGTGTCAATGATTCATCGACTTTTATTATTTTATTAAACTCACTCACTCACCTCACTCATACTCACTCACTCACTCACCCACCCACTCACTCAACCATTAATTAATTCATTCATTCATTCACTCACTCAGTAATTGATTCATCTCTTCGTACAATTTTATTCATTTATTTATCTGTCGATTCATTAACTGAGTAATTTTATTGATTAATTTATCTTTTCATGCTAGTTTACTTATTTCAGCCAATTTGTTTATTTATCCTTTACTAATTAATACTTTTACTCAGTAATTGTTGCATTCATCGACGGCAAAGAAGTGATACTTCGTATCTGCAAAAATATCCATTTGTATTAACTACATTATTTTTGTGTTCACAGACTAATATTTTGTCCGCGAGTAGAAAGAGTTACAAAACATAAAAATATATAAAAATATGCCTGTTTTGTCAAAATTTGACTGTAGAACAGTTTTTTTGATTCGGCTGCAAATTTACAGATGCGATGCGTCACTTCTTAGCCATCGTCTTATACTCGTGCAGTTTTATTAGTTTCATTAATTACAGACGTGGACAAATTATTAGCAAAATTGAAGATTTTTATTATATATTTTTACAAAATATGATTCTTCAATTTAGACTACAGTTGACATTTTTGTGTATTTTCAAATAATTAGCAAAATTGAAGATTTGTATTGTATATTTTTCAAAATTTAACTCTCTAATTTGGACTACATTTGATATTTTTGCATATTTACAAATTATTAGCAAAACTGAAGGTTTTTATTGTATATTTTTACAAAATTCGATTCTTCAATTTGGACTACAGTTGACATTTTGGATATTTCCAAATTATTAGCAAAACTGAAGATTTTTTTTTTTTTTTTTACAAAATTTGGCTCGTCAATCCAGTTGACATTTTTGCTAATTTATAAATTATTAGCTAAATTGGAGATTTTTATTATATATTTTTACAAAACTTGACTCTTCAATTTAAACTACAATTGACATTTTTGCATATTTCTGTCTACTGTAATGATGAAAATATGCAAAATTGTCAACTGTAGTCTAAATTGAAAAGTCAAATTTTGTAAACAGAATTATCATAAAAATCGTCAATTTTGTTAATAATTTGTCCACATCTGTAATTATCTAATTCATTACATTCACATTTTGATACAATTTAGTCATTGTCTATTCAAAGTCTACAAAATTACTCTTCAAAATTTGCCATCCTCCCTACAGACTTCAAGATTCTCCCGGTTTCTCCCAGAGTTGAGGACAAAACTCTAAGCAGACCCATTACATTCTAAATCCTGGAAGCCTTCGTGGTGCGAACTGCAATGCTGTTCATCCGGAACACAAAAGCATTCTGCTGTTGCCATAACAACAATTAAGAGGAACAGGAACAAGTGTTTTGGTATCGCGTGGCAGCAGTTGTGTTGTTGTCCGCGGGCGATCAATTAGATTGCATCAAAGCCGGCTAATTGTGACGTTGCAGATATCCCCTGGAGCATGAGCGATAGTCCCTATAGACATGTAAATTCGAGGACAGCTGCACAAGGACAAGGAACTGGTCCTTTATCAATGCAATAATGGAGTGCTTCTAACAGAAATCCCATAATACGTTGCGAAACTGAACAGATGTACTTCAGCACAGACAGAATCTGAATCACAATATATTGCTAGTTAAGTAATCGAGTTCGATTCCCGACAAGAAATGGATGTCATTATGTTCTTATAGATCAGTGGTGGGCAAAATGAACGCAACCCACAAGACAGGATTTAAATGGCAACTACATACTGTGGGAGGGGTTGCACTCTACAGTGCAGTGACGGATTTACAGACAGTTGCGCCACTATACTCCTACTTACCATATGTAATTAGAATAGTCCATTCACGTGATATTTAATTAATCATTTTTCAAAGTAATTTCTTCTGTGCATGCTATTTTCAGTTGCGCAAGGAGATGAGCATCGTTTAAGCGGGATCTGTGGCTGGATTTTATAAATTTAATTTTAGAAAACAGCTGTTCGCACTGGTAGTTTGATGAATACATATCGTCATTTCCCATAACTATGGTCCTGGAACACAACTATGGTCCACGATACAACCATTCAAAGATCCTACACCAAGAATATAGATAAACGAGGTACTACGTTATGGAGTACAACATTTGAATAGTTGTATCGTGGACAATAGTTATGTTCCAGGACCATAGTTATGGGAAATGATGGTACTCATTATTTTTGAAGCAAACTGTCTAAGCAGTGGATATGTAGTACTGGACATCTTTTAAAAAGTTTTAACCCCCAGTATACCTTCACATTCTGTTTTCAAGAAGCCATCATTCTGCAAATCCAGTACCTCTAACTGCAGTTCTGGGATAACATTTTCAATTTAAACATGAAAAGAAGTGGCAAAAATATTGAAATCTTTCTCCATCCTTTGAAAATCACTGAATCTGTGTTCTTTGAACTCGTATAACAGGTGATCTACTTTAAGAATGTACATATTTAAGTTCGCGTCCTCAATATTTGTAACTTATCCTAAACATGAGAAATGAAAGAACCGCCTTCCTTGTAAGTGTGATATCCTCTCGATTCATGTGATTCTGCGAAAGACATTGTATCACTAATGAAGCTCCGAAGTACAGCAGTCCAGTATAATCCGCCACGTACACGCGCAGTATTTTCATGGAGTGGGGGAAGGGGAAAGTAGGGGTAAGTTTGATGCTTCGCTGAGGTCTGACGTCACTGCGGCAATGTCGCAGGAATGCTCACCATTGTCATAGAAGCTGGATGTGGATTCTTCATCTTACTAAATATAAAATTTCGTCCTCCTTTACCTTAAGGGGTGATTCCACTGAAAATAAGTTAATAATAATAATAATAATAATAATAATAATAATAATAATAATAATAATAATAACTTATTTATACTGGCAGAGTTAAGGCAATATGACCTTCTCTTACACTCTACCAGGTCACAAAGTATACAAACAGTGAAAATTTAAAAAAAAAAGTTGAACAAAATACTAGCATATTACAAAATAATAATAATAATAATAATAATAATAATAATAATAATAATAATAATAATAATAATAATAATATAACAAAAGCGACGCTAAACAATATGAAAATAATACCATATAAAAAAGAAAGTTAAATACATTGGTATAAATATAGTAAAAGCAACTCATTGAGTACAAATAGTTAATATGGAAAACGTAAGGAAGAATATAACAAAATGGTATGTAGTAAAATAATAATGAAAATAAAAAGAAATACAAAAATTAAGTAAAATTCATAATAAAAAGGGTATGATAATAAATTGATCTGGTGATCAAGAGAACAAAAAAGGGGAAAGGAAGGAAAAGAAATATATATAATGAAAATCATGAGAATTAAAAAAAATGGCTATGTCACTTCTTCAGAATGTATATTTTCATATCCCAAATGGATTTAGTTCAATTTTGATTACAAATATTTTTCAAATTTTGTTTTTCTTAAGGCTATAAGGGTGCGTGGCATTTAAAGAGCTGTCAAAATTATTTTTTTTTTCGTCAAAAAATTCTTTTTTACAAATTTCTGGTTACAAATCTAGTAACTTTTTGTTCTAAAATTGGCTTCCTGAAGTTACTAGATGAATGTAACGGAGGAGAATTTTAATTTTCATAAATATTCATTTTACTTTCAAATCCATTTTTCCGTAAGTTTATTTTTCTTCATTCAACACAACCTTTTCCATTTTGAAACTTTCGTACACTACTTTTAACACTTGAATAATTGATTAAATGGCGACCTTACAAACACAAGAACACAAGAAATACATCACACTAACATACGAAAACAAAACCACACATAAGATCGCATCCTCATTCAGAAAACAGAAATACAACATAGCATACAGAACAGAAAACACACTACAAAGGCATCTCAACACACATACAACACAGACAAATAAATACAACCACATAGGCGTATACAAACTCACATGCAATAGTTGCGACAGTTTCTACATTGGACAGACAGGCAGATCATTCCAAACTCGATACAAAGAACACATTAAAGCAATAACCAGAGGACACAGTACATCTACATATGCCGAACACATAACTAATGCTAACCACACATATAAATACAGACATGGAAATCCTACACATACAATCCAAAAACCAAAAACTCAACACACTAGAACAATATGAAATATACAGATACACTAAAACACACCCCAATCAAATTCTCAACACACAAATGAATTTCAGAACACACACACTATTTGACTCAACTCTTCATCACACGAACGCACCCACACAACAGGCAGCGATGTTGATATGACGCCGAGACACAGAAGGCTCTGAGGATGGTGTCAAGAAGCACCGAAACAGCTGTAAGCCGCACATGCTTACATAATTAACACGAGTAAGATCGCCATTTAATCAATTATCAACAACCTTTTTATGCCAAATATTATTCAATCTGGATGAAATTTTTACTGCAAGTGTTTATGAGTTAACTGCATGTTTCTATGCATTTATTTTATGAGAAAATCTGCTAGTTTATTTTATTAAGATTTTTTTTTTCATGAATTATAGAAAAAATAACATTTTAAAATTTTCATAACAAATTTTCAATGTGAATTAGTGAGATATTTCATAAAATTAATGCATACAAATGTTTCTCTGTGTCTTGTGAATGTAACAAAAAGAACGAAGCTTAAAAATTGAGATGTTGGATTAAAAATTTGGGTTTAAAAGTATTTCTAAAAATAATAGAAAAAAAATAAAAAGCCAACAACATTTGAGAGTTCATAGTTCGGATTTTGTTAGTCCTTTACATAGTAAAGATGCTCTCAAAATTTGGTTGAAAAAAAAGGTCAGGATAAAGTTGTCATTTTTAGTGGAGAGAAGGCAATGCGCCTTGCTATCATTATCAGATAATCTCTATATTTATAATCATTCTCACAAAAAATTAAACTAATACTTTGAGGTAACCTTGACATGCTATTGCCAAACCTCGCCATTAGTACAGACCTTGTTTCGTTACTTTATACTCTAATAGAGAAACTTAACCATTTCTTCCCTATTACTATACAGGGTGGAAGTGAAATAATCCTGCAGATTGAAAGGAACGATAGGGTACACGTAAATGAGTAGAAAAACTATATTACGTTTTGTGATTACCTACACCAGTAGTGTCAGAGTTGTAAGCTCCGAAACCGGTTGTGGTGCTAGAGACGTCCAGTCGGAGCGTGAACTTGCTTATGTCTGTGGAAGCACCGGAGCACGCAACGAGTTATAGTGGAGCGCTCCGCTCCGTTTAGGCTGTGTCTGACAACGCTGACCTACACGGATAATTAATTAGAAAATTGAATGGAAGTTCCAGCAATCCGCGAACTTTCCCGCTAACAGTCTCTTTTCGTAAGTAATACAGATGTAAAGGCTGGTTCACAGTAGAACGAGAACGGAAATAATGTTAAAATAAATGAAGGGTACACGGGAAAAACGAACAATGTCACATTTCCATTAAGGTTGTGATATTGATCTATTTCAGTATATTACTCCTAAATTTATTGGTGTTTCTACTTGAAATGAAGGAAATTATGAATGTATCCGTGGTTTTAATTCTCCTTTACCACTTTTGGTAAAAATAACACTAAAGTTTGTAGTAATACAGTGAATTAGATAATGACATCACCCTTAACAGCATTGTGACATTGTTCGTGTACCCTTCAAATGTATTTAAATGTGATCATTTACAATAGTTAATTGTGAATGCTGACATTTAAATACATTTATTTTAACAATATTTCCGTTCTCGTTGTCGTTTCCGTTCCCGGTTTATTGTGGACCAGGCTTTAGAGGTCAACGAACTCAGCGTACGCGAACTATCTCATGCATTCTTCTCTAGCTACAACGCTGCGATGTGGTTGCATCGTTCTGTGACTTGAAATTAGTGATTTTTAAATTAAATTTACACGAAAACCGCCCATGTTATTGAAATACGACAGAGGGATAAATGATTCTTTATTATATTTTCTATCGACATGCACAAAAATCACTATTCAGCCCGCAATATTTACTGAATAAGAGAGTGTTAAACATTTAGGAAAAACATTTTTTCTGACAAAACTATGAACTTTCCACCAATATGGTATTACAGTTTTTTTTGTTACGCACAGCATGAGCTAGTTGCTCTAAAAATCTGCAGAGTTATTTCACTTCCAGTGAATTATAGTGATTTTGTAGTTATAAAGTTGAATCTTCTTTCGCCAATTTTGTTTCGAATTTCGGTATTGACAAATACTGAAACTAGCAGTTATTTTCGGATTGTAATGTTGACAGCATCGTTTGCCTTTAAAAAAAAGTCGGCAACGTTCATGAAACGAAAGTTCCTAGCTATTGTCATTTCAGAATTGAACATAGATAGTTGATAGCCGTCCCAACCAGGGTTTAATAATCGGCCTCCTAATCAATTCTAAATGAATATTTATATTTAATTCAATTTTTTCTTTAATAGAAACCCTAGTTATGTAGGCTATCATTGAAAAATTTATTGGAAATGAAACAAACGATTTAGGCTACAAGACAAATTACATTTATAAAGAATATAAATGATGATTAATTATGCTAATCGATGACTTCAATGCAGTGGAGGATATCATGTCCAGAGTGCTGTCAGGAACTTTTAATTTTCGGAAGACTTCTAAGGACTCCCGTGGAATGGTGCCTCTAGCCCCAATCATAATTCCTGTAACGTCCCATGTCTTGATGTTATATTTGGTCCCCAAATCGCTGCAGCACAGCAGATAAATTGCCCGTTTTCTTTGCAGACTTCTCTAGGTTGTTCCTCGCTATTCTCAAAACGGACTGTGGGATCGAGAATGAGTTTGTGTAAAATTGTTTGAGTCGTCCTTCCTAATGAAGATTATAAAAATGCTCTTGCATTTTAATTTTTCTTGAGAAATCAGGAAAGTTCGAGAGGTCCCCCAGTATTTTGTCGTCTTGTTCGAATATTTTCATACGGCTTACAGTAATTGGATTACAATCAGCTTTCGAATGCTGTCAAAACTTCATCTAAATCGTTGATTACACAACAGTCTGTGTTTATCTTGTCCTACTCATAAATAGGTAGGCACTTCATTGCAGCATTTAATCTTAATTGGTTTATGTTTGTTTAACCTGTATTGGAATTGATGGAACAATGTTAGTTTACAGCTAAATCTTGTGTATACAGGTGGACATAGGTAGGAACTGTCCCATGAAATGAATATACATAGAAATGAAGACGATGGACAAGTTGGAAGTGAGACAACAATGACGTATTAATATTGCTTGAAGTTAGTGGTTTAATTTTACCGATCGTATAAGATGATTAATATACAGGGTGTTTCCGGGCTAGTGTTATAAACTTTCAGGGATGATGGGGAATGGCACGTGTATCAAATCAATTTGAGTTAAGGAACCTGGTCCGGAAATGACTGGGTTGAAAGTTACAAGCAAAAATAGTTCTGTGGAAATGAAATAATTTTATTCCTCTGTACACCTTATTTATGTGTATTTATCTGTACATATTACACATACTGTATTCATCTGACGTTATTTACGTTGTCTATTTACAGTATTCCTTTCAGTGGGCTGTCTGAGGTGTGGTGACAGGAAACTACACTAAAGCTATTCAAATGGCATAATGTGTAACGGACATGGTCGGTCTTGATATGCACGTCTGTAGACAGCAGTGTATGTGTACAAGTTGCAGTGTCCAGTCCATCAGTCCTAGTGAAAATGGAGGAGTACACGAGAGCGGAATATGCAGACATGATTTTCGAATACGGATGAGCAAAATGGAAACAGTAGACAAGATCACAGATTGTATCGGGATAAGTAACCACGTAGGAGACATCCGACACATACCATCTTTCCACGACTGTTCCAAAGGTTAAGGGAGGGAGGGCACGTGGTGTCAAATTGCAATTCCATTGCCACACAATTATTTTACTAATAATTTTCGACTCAGTCATTTCCGGACCATGGTTCCTTATTTCAAATTGATACATATGCCCTTCCCCATCATCCCTGAAAGTTTGTAACACTAGCCCGGGAACACCCTGTATAGATAATGCTGCAGATAATGTTGATAAATGTTTGCATTATTTATAATCATACAGATGGTGTCAATCTTAAAATTGGTGCTGACATTGTTGGTTATGGTGTGCTGTTTCTCATAACGGTGGTTTGCTGATTATGAAGCTGATGTTGAAAAGGAGTCGAACATTACTAGTGATGATGTTGGCAATGGCGTCAAAATTGATGACAGTAATCAGTGATGAATCTAGAAATTGTTCCGAGGGAAATCTGCCCCCTCCCAAATTCCAAGAGTTCTCCACTCCTGGAGATTTCACTTTTATTTAAACTGCGTAATATAATTTACAAAAAAGAACAATTAACACCGGTTTTATGTGGCAGTTTTACACAGAAGGATAGAAGGATAATGTTGGTGATGTTGATTCCCCTGGTGACGGATGTTAATGTTGACTCTCCTGATGTTGATTATGATGATCGTGTTGATGTTCGTATTGGTGTTAAAATTCTTGGTGCTGTTTCTGATGATGTTGATACTTGATATTGGTTTTTATTATGAATGATAATGCCTATATTGATAAAGATTATGCGAATGATGGTGATAATGATAAAGTTCATATTGATGTTCAGAATTGACAATTATAATAGCAATTATAAATTGATCGATATTGGAATTCCACAAGGTACAGTATTAGGACCAATCTTATTTATAATATATATTAATGATTTGTTGAAAACTGATCTAAAGAAATATATGGTGGTAATATATTCTCTTTTCCAGATGATACTGTACTAACATTTAATGGGGAAAATTGAGATAACACTTATTTAAATGCTAGCAATGGAATTAACGTAGTGAAAAATTGGCTTGACTCTAATCTCCTGTCCTTAAATACTAATAAAACTACCTAAATTCCATTTTCTGTAACAACGAAAGGTTTACCTCCACCTATGAATAATTATCACTTAGTAATACATAATATTTAATGTAATGAGTTAACAAATAATTATTGTAATTGCCCACATCTAACACCTTTCACACAAGTCAGATATTTAGGAATTATTAGGTCTATATATCAGCATTTACGTTGGGATAAACAAATTGATTTCATGTGTACAAGTATAAGAAAGACAATTTATAAATTCATAATATTTCGAAATTTTGTCACTAAGGAGGCATTGAGAATAATATTTTTAGCTTTAGTACAATCATTAATACAGCATGGTATAATAAATTGGGGTGGAGTAGCATCATCTGTACTTAATCCATTAATTGTATTACACAGAAGATTAATAAAAATTTGTCTGTACGCAAAATATGGATTACCCAGCAAATTTAATTTATACAGATTTTAAAGTATTAAGTATTGAAGATATTTATAAATATAGTTTACTAAATTACTACTACAGAAATCAAATAAAACATAAATCTAATCGACATAATGGTGCATGTTTCGGCCCAAGACTTTATAATAAAATTACAAACCATTTTACAAATTTGAAATATTTTAAAATTAAAGCTTTTAAAAAAAGAAATTTATAAAATTATATTAACAAATGCATTTTTTTTACTTTTTATTTCTGTCCACTATATTCATGTTTTTATTGAATATCACTGGCTTCTGTCTGATTGTCAATTTATATTAAATGTGTTTTTCTCTCTTTTTGTCTTTCTTCTTCTTCTTCTTCTTTTTTTTTTTTTGCTTTTGTGTATTATTTATTCGTTTGAATTAAGTTACTTTCTGAATTTAGTAAACTGTCCTTGTGCGAGTAACTTTTATTTTATATTATTGGCTAAGACCACACCGTACACGAGCCTGGATCTTACGGTATTGGCTAGAAACATTTTTGTTTTATAATTTTAATCTGTACTCGCTATCTAGCTAGTTAAATGAAATGAAATGAAATTAAATTGAATCCTGATGTTGATAACGATGGTGATACTGCTGATGATTGCATGATGGCGTTCCAGAAGAGATCACAATAAAAATAATTAAATACGGATCCCTTTCCTCAGGTCGAAATGTTTTCAAAGGCAAAGCGCAGTAATACACGAAACTAAGTAGAAATCCATCTACGACCAGCACGGATCGACGATCCTTTGTAGCTGTCTCTCTTGAAAGAAACATCGCTAATGCAGGAAATTCAATATCTGCGAGAAAGTCGAGAAACCGGGATAATCGAAAAAATTGTCCAATATCAGCGGCGGCTTGTAGATTGAGTTCCAGTATCATTACAGATCTGGCGTTCACTCTGTGAGGTAGATGGGCCGAACCTAGCGTCCCTCTGTCTCCCCGCCTTGACGACTTCTTGTAGGATGGATCGATGTTCAATGGCCCGCAGGTCTGCAGAGATTTGTCCTAGGCCAGGTTTGCACTCATTACCTTCAATGACGATCAGTTTCATCTGTAGTTTACAAGGGACGGCTAATAACTTTATTTTACCTATTCCCTATCACATTCATATATCATTTTCTCATAATTTTTTCTATAACTTCATACTTTTCTTTGTCCTCCACTATGTTCTTCACTTATTTCTCCCTTTCTGCCTCTATTTTTTCTTCCATTTCGTCACTTCCTCTCTTTATCCTTCCTTTATCCTCCACCCAGTAGCACAACATTCTTCCTAACTCTCGCTCTTACCTCATTTTTCCTTATCTTATTTTAGATTTCATTCTTATTTTCCCACACTTTTCTTCTTCATACTTCCCCCTTTTCCTTCTCATTCTGATTCATCATTTTTCTCTGTATTCTAATACTCAATTACCTATTAATTTATTATACATTCTTTTTTCATATTATCCTCAATTCAATGTTTCTTCTCTTTCTTGTTCTTCACAGCCCCTCGTTTTCTCTTCATATCATTTCTTGTTTTTTATATTTCCTTAATTTTCACATTTTCTTTAATGTTTTTCATATTCCATCGTTTTCTTTTCGTATGTATTCTTCTTCATATTGGCTAATTTCATGTTCTTTATATTTCGTAATTTTGCCCCTCTTATCCATTTTTGTTCTTCACAGTTTTCCATTTTCTCATCATATTCGTTCTTATTCTTCACATTTCTTCATTTTATCCTCATATCAGTTCTAGTTCTTCACATTCGTTTCATGTTATCCTTGTTCCTGTTCATGCTTATGACATTCTCATGATTAAGTTCGAAGATGATTTGAGCTTGAAATATTCGCAACTGAAATTAAAAATATTTCTACTTTAATAACTGTTTCCTACGAGACAGAGGATTCTTGTCACATTCTGCATAGCTAATTATCTGTAACAAAAAATCTAAGAATAGACTGAAAGTTCATGGATACTTTGTGTACTTGATTTTACGTAAATATCTTCAGAGTTCTACTAAATTATTTATCATACTTTAAATATGTGAAATTCACTCGTAGACACTGAATATAAACGCAACCCATCCAGTAGCTTTGAGATGTGGATGTGACGTAAACGGACTGACACACAGACAAGCAGTCAGACACCACTCTGAAAGTCCAGAAACTTTGAAATATCGTTTTTCAGCGAAAGCTTCGAAATCGTTTTTGCAGAAACGCTGAGCTTCTTCTTTAATGATAAGGTAAAAATAGCAAGGAAGTTCAGGTACTGATTACAGGAAAACTAACACGTGTAAAGAAAAGTTTATTTAAGAGGGAACCTGAGATAGTTTGGGGAAGCAATTATTCAAGCAGTGTGAAAGGGTTGTCGTCTGGGATGTGGCAGGCTGTCTTGTCGCCCTGTTATTTATAATTTAAATATGCACCTCCACAAAATAATGCAGACAAAGGCACTGTACAAGCATTAATATTCATGGAAATCTGAGACTGGATATAGTGTGGCTACCATCATTGCTCAGGTGTGACGCTTTTGCCTGCTGATCCCACGCTATGCTTGGGTGCGGGTTCGAGTCCCACTAGGGCTGATTACTTGGTGGGGCTTCTTTAAAGTATAAGACGAGCGTCAGATAATTCAATACTCGGACTGATCTGGCCAGTATAATCTCGTCACCACCAATTCCACCGAAAAGCACAAAAACTGTTAGGCTGCTGCTAGTCCCGAACATAGAAAAAAATCGACAGCTTGCAGCACTCCATGTCTTCTTTTTGAATTCTTAATCTTCTTCTCTTTGTGTTCCTTTGTTCTCCTTGAATTTCCAGTGTGCTCTTTGTATTCGTCATTTTTTCTCTTTATATTTTTCCTCTATTCTTTGTAGGCCTATTACTTTTTTTTTCTCTTTGTATCTACTCTCAAAAAATAAATAAAATGAAAAGATTCTTAGTCTTCCAAAAGTACAATAAAGTATAATTGTTAAAATAATTGCAACAAACAAAAAAAAAATTTCCCTTGTTCTCTTTGTATTGCCTTCTTCTTCTTGTATTACCTCTTTTTCTCTTTGTATTCCCTCTTTTCTCTTGTATTCCCCTTTATTCTTTCCATTCCCTTGTTCTTCTTGTATACCCCTTTATTTTCCTTGTATTCTCCCTTCATTCTCTTTGTATTTCCTTGTTCTGCTTGCAGTTCCACTGTTCTCTTGGTATTCTCCCATTCTTCTTTGTATTCCCCTTTTTTCTGTTTATATTTTTCGTTTCTTATTTGTGTTCCCCTTTTTTCTCTCTTTGTATTCCCCATTTTCTCTTTGTATTTTCTTGTTATCTTAATTCACTTCTTCTTCTTGTATTACTTCTTTTTTATATCATTTTTTTCTCTTGTATTTCCTGAATTTTCTCTTCTATTTTCCTTATTTTCTTAGTATCCCCTTGTTCTCTTTGTATTCCTCCTATTTTTCTTTATATTCCATTGTACACCTTGTTTTCCCTTTGTTCCCTTTATATTCCTCTTGTTCGCCATGTATTCTTCTTGTTCTCCTTATTTTCTCCTTGTCTTGTGTATTCTATTTATTCTCCTTGTCTTCTCCTTGTTCTCCTGATATTTCTTTTGTTTTCCTCGTAGTGCCTTGTTCTCCTTTTGTTCCCCATATTCTCTTTGTATTCCTTATATTTTTTTTATTCCCCTTGTTCTCCTTGGTCTCTTATTTTCCTCTGTCTTTTCTTTGTTCTCTTTGTCTTCCGCTTTTGTTGTCCTTGTTCACATTTTCCCCCTTGCATTTCCCTTCTTCTCCTTGTATTCCTTTTGCTCTCCTTATAGCGGCGAGAGATGTCTGCATTCTTATGTGACGTCAATTTCCGAAATATCCTCCCTATAGTTTGGGAAGAAAAAGACGTAGTTATGCGTAAAACATATTTCTGGGCTGCAAAGGGAAAACTTTTAATGACGGCTTCTACTGAATAACTAGCCACGAAACAAGCTAAACTCCTCACTGAAAAACCAGATTCAAACTTTAGTTAATCTCTTCTAAATAGTGACCAAAAGGACGATGTGCTCTTTAGTCATCGACATTCATTACCTTGGAAACAGCTCCCTATACTTTCCGACGATGTAAAAGGAACAAAGCCAACAAATCTATTTAGTTCCGTACTTATCTCTGAATTGATTTTTGTCCAGTTATATGGAACGCGAAATAGGCCAAATTGTATGCGCCGTACTTAAGAAGAACAAAGAAATATATGTACCTCAGCACCTTCAGATCTGCCATTATGGGGTACAAAGTTTGGAAAAATGATCAAAACACTTGCAGGAGCCAGTAGAATCCACCAAGCCTAACATGTGCTATGATGATGATGATGATGATGATGATGATGAGGAGGAGGAAGAGGAGGAGGTTGAGGCAGAGTAATTAGCCACAGTATCCGGTCTTACAGTGCTGTTGTAGCAATATGTATTCAGTACCATCTAAATTCATCCAATGGTGTGGGGACAATGCTGCATACAGATTGACTGACAAGTCTACGGGTCCATTAGCAAATCTAAATGCTCTCAGAGTCTCTGGAAACGAGTTGTTACGTATAATGACAACTAGGTAATAGAAGAATGAATAGCTCATCTTAAGAGCAGAGAAAAATGCACTAAAATCTGATTTCAGTTATTGAGGTTTCTTATTACTTACCAATGGATGTATTACATACAATTTACCTTCCTTAATCCACTAGATTTATTACAGAGAAGAATAATTAAAATATCTCTAAAACACCTATTGATTATCCTACCGAAAAATTGTTTTTAGAATTAAAAGTCTTGAAAATACATGAAACTTATATCAATGCATTAGGCCTATTAAATTTTATACAAAAAATCACATATTTCAGATCATATAATCACAAACACAAAATCAAAGGCATGGATACGATAAGTTTGTTTGAACCCAAGTGATTAACGAGCTTTCAATCATATAGTAATTATATCAGCTCTACCCGGGTTCGAGTCCCGGTTAGGTCTGGGATTTTTCATTGCTCTACACCAGGCTCACACTCCATGAAATATCTTCATTGGGAACATATTTTTAATTGCTTCTTTTAAAACCAATTTGTTTTAAATTTAATAGGTTAAAAATATAGTTCCAGAAATAAACTTAGAGTATTAAACCGGTAGTTCTAGATAGATTTGCTAACAATGTGAAATAGAGTTGCACGCAGAATCTCACTGCAATATCTTAAAAGCTGTTTGAGTTATGAGAGAAACCTTTTGAATAAACAAAAATTACGGGTGCCACAGCTATAATAGTTTGCGATAAAAGAGTAATGGAACGGAGAAAAATTCTCTCCGGCACCGGGATTTGAACCCTGATTTTCAGCTCTACGTGCTGATGCTTTATCCACTAAGCCACACGGATACCACCCCGGCGTCGGACAGAATCGTCTCAGATTAAGTTCCAACTCTTGGGTTCCCTCTAGTGGCCGCCCTCTGCACTACGTCATAGATGTCTATGAACGTAGGACCGAAATCCACACATGTGCTGAGGTGCACTCGTTATGAGTGACTAGTTGGCAGGGATCCGACGGAATAAGCGCCGTCTTAAATCACGAAGTGATTTACGCATATCATATATATTATTTAATGTACCGAAGTACATATGATATTTCCATGCAGATATTCTGCGTCATCATACGATGAAAGAGTAATGGAACGGAGAAAAATTCTCTCCGGCGCCGGGATTTCAACCCGGGTTTTCAGCTCTACGTGCTGATGCTTTATCCACTAAGCCACACCGGATACCACCCCGACGTCGGACAGAATCGTCTCAGATTAAGTTCCAACTCTTGGGTTCCCTCTAGTGGCCGCCCTCTGCACTACGTCATAGATGTCTATGAACGTAGGACCGAAATCCACACATGTGCTGAGGTGCACTCGTTATGAGTGACTAGTTGGCAGGGATCCGACGGAATAAGCGCCGTCTTAAATCACGAAGTGATTTACGCATATCATATATATTATTTAATGTACCGAAGTACATATGATATTTCCATGCAGATATTCTGCGTCATCATACGATGAAAGAGTAATGGAACGGAGAAAAATTCTCTCCGGCGCCGGGATTTGAACCCAGGTTTTCAGCTCTACGTGCTGATGCTTTATCCACTAAGCCACACCAGATACCACCCCGACGTCGGACAGAATCGTCTCAGATTAAGTTCCAACTCTTGGGTTCCCTCTAGTGGCCGCCCTCTGCACTACGTCATAGATGTCTATGAACGTAGGACCGAAATCCACACGTGCTGAGGTGCACTCGTTATGAGTGACTAGTTGGCAGGGATCCGACGGAATAAGCGCCGTCTTAAATCACGAAGTGATTTACGCATATCATATATATTATTTAATGTACCGAAGTACATATGATATTTCCATGCAGATATTCTGCGTCATCATACGATGAAAGAGCAATGGAACGGAGAAAAATTCTCTCCGGCGCCGGGATTTGAACCCGGGTTTTCAGCTCTACGTGCTGATGCTTTATCCACTAAGCCACACCGGATACCACCCCGACGTCGGACAGAATCGTCTCAGATTAAGTTCCAACTCTTGGGTTCCCTCTAGTGGCCGCCCTCTGCACTACGTCATAGATGTCTATGAACGTAGGACCGAAGTCCACACATGTGCTGAGGTGCACTCGTTATGAGTGACTAGTTGGCCGGGATCCGACGGAATAAGCGCCGTCTTAAAACACGAAGTGATTTACGCATATCATATATATTATTTTAATGTACCGAAGTACATATGATATTTCCATGCAGATATTCTGCGTCATACGATGAAAGAGTAATGGAACGGAGAAAAATTCTCTCCGGCACCGGGATTTGAACCCGGGTTTTCGGCTCTACGTGCTGATGCTTTATCCACTAAGCCACACCGGATACCACCCCGGCGTCGGACAGAATCGTCTCAGATTAAGTTCCAACTCTTGGATTCCCTCTAGTGGCCGTCCTCTGCACTACGTCATAGATGTCTATGAACGTAGGACCGAAGTCCACACATGTGCTGAGGTGCACTCGTTATGAGTGACTAGTTGGCCGGGATCCGACGGAATAAGCGCTGTCTTAAATCACGAAGTGATTTACGCATATCATATATATTATTTTAATGTACCGAAGTACATATGATATTTCCATGCAGATATTCTGCGTCATCATACGATGAAAGAGTATAATGGAACGGAGAAAAATTCTCTCCGGCGCCGGGATTTGAACCCGAGTTTTCAGGAAGCATCGCCTCTTTCATCGTATGATGACGCAGAATATCTGCATGGAAATATCATATGTACTTCGGTACATTAAAATAATATATATAATAGTTTGACTAAATTTGAAAAGTAGTATATATTGAGCATATAAACTTTCATAATTACAGAGTTACTGAATGCTGAGAAAAAATACTGAATTTCACCCATTTTTCAGTACTTAAAGATGTAGATCTCTCTTGAAAAGCTCTACTGTAAAATTTAGAAAACGTTGATGAGTTTCTGTTTCCTGTGTGTCCTTCATATATTACTTGCTGATATTTGTTCCTCGAAATTTTCTATTATGTTTAAACTCTGTATAAACTCTGAATTTATCCTTCGAAGAGGTGGAAAAATTCAAATATCTTGGAGCAACAGTAACAAATATAAATGACACTCGGGAGGAAATTAAACGCAGAATAAATATGGGAAATGCCTGTTATTATTTGGTTGAGAAGCTCTTATCATCCAGTCTGCTGTCCAAAAATCTGAAAGTTAGAATTTATAAAACAGTTATATTACCGGTTCTTCTGTGTGGTTGTGAAACTTGGACTCTCACTCTGAGAGAGAAACATAGGTTCAGGGTGTTTGAGAATAAGGTGCTTAGGAAAATATTTGGGGCTAAGCGGGATGAAGTTACAGGAGAATGGAGAAAGTTACACAACACAGAACTGCACGCATTGTATTCTTCACCTGACATAATTAGGAACATTAAATCCAGACGTTTGAGATGGGCAGGGCATGTAGCACGTATGGGCGAATCCAGAAATGCATATAGAGTGTTAGTTGGGAGACCAGAGGGAAAAAGACCTTTAGGGAGGCCGAGACGTAGATGGGAGGATAATATTAAAATGGATTTGAGGGAGGTGGGGTATGATGATAGAGACTGGATTAATCTTGCACAGGATAGGGACCGCTGGTGGCTTATGTGAGGGCGGCAATGAACCTTCGGGTTCCTTAAAAGCCATTTGTAAGTAAGTAAGTATAAACTCTGAACTAACATATAAATTTCGACTCTGTTTCTGAGAATCGAACTATGTTTTACTTGAAATGTAAGTCGAAAGCCACCATTTAATCCACAGCCGAGGATCATTTGAGTTAGCTGGTATTAAAAGCAGAGTCAGTACACAGGTATTAATTGGAGTCATTAAAATGGAACCCGTACTGTGGGGGACCTCTAAATGCAGGAAGCATCGCCTAGTTAATCCATTTGATACCCCCGCTCTTGAGTAGATTATGAAGAAATTATCTCCTCCAAACAGAGTGCTTGTAGCCGGCGCAGTGTTTATCTGTGAGCTATACCTTTGGAAGAGCTTTTTCCTCCCTATTTATTTCTCAACGCCAGGCTAATCTATTGCGCAGCGTTTCAGATCTGGGGCCACGTTTCAGTCATTAACTAGAAATCCTCCAGAATTGCAAAGCCTCCTACTGTGTGCACAGCGAGGGGAAAACGTGACATTTTGCAGCGTCCAGTACTGAACCAAAAGAGGACATTGATCGTAAACTCATTGTCTTTTACGGCAACAATCCTAACCTGGAGAAACGAACTGATTGTGCATGTGAGGTATTAAGCAGCGAACCCGAGTTCAATCCCCGACTCCGGAATACACGACATTCGTGGTGGGCGAACCCAAGATTGTGATTTTTTTTTTCGGTGTTATCCCGTTTTTCCCAGCACTCTTACAACCCCCCTCCATTATGAAATATTTAGGTATTATTACTGACTAACATTTAATATGGGACAAACGTAGGGTAAAGGTTGGTAAATTTTGATACTAATAATATTATGATAGTTCTTTTTGGGAATTTTTTACAACTTTACTGAGCGAGAGAAAGATCGTTTTTTTTTTCGTCAACGTATTAAGGGAATCTTCGTGGACAAGTTTCTGCACAAAACCGTTCTTTCTCTCGCTCAGTAAAATTCTAAAACATTCTCAAAAAGTACTATTATATTATTAGTATCACAATATTACCAAGTTTTACCCTGTGTCCTTCCTGTTTAATAGATTGCGTGAAACAATTCACAAATTTTCCATTCTACGTTCTTATTGACTCGTTTACGTCCTGCGTACTGTTTCAATCAGTAATTCAGTATGTTATATTACTTTGGGGAAGAATGGCAAAATCAACACTCCATCTTTTAAATTTTCTCCAAAAAATAATTGCCAAAATTTGTCTATATAAACCTTTAAATTACCCAACAAAATTAATTTTTCAGGACTTTGGTGTTTCAAATCTAGAACAAATTTATAAACAAACATTGCTGATTTACTTCCATAAAAATCACAATAAATTTAAATTTGATCCTTATGAATACTGTACGAGACAAAACCAGTTTTCTTTCAAAACACCCCCAAATGCCACACAACTGCTGGATTAAAACACAGCAGATATTTTGGATACAGAAAATATAATGCATTAATTAGAGCTTACTCTGAACTGAGTACACTTAACAGACATAAATTTAGGAAACAAATTAGATTAATTACTTAATTGTTTTGTATTTTGTTAAGCTAATTGAGTCTAAAATTGAATTCTAATACTCGTATATTTTTGTATTTTCTATATTTGTATAATGCTGTCTGTATTTTACTATATATATTAATGTTATTTTGCTCAGTGAACTCGTTCAATTTTCTAAAATATTTTGTATAACTGAACTGCGCCCGAGCACTAGCTTTTGTTCTTTCGGGCTGGAGTGCCTAATGTATCTGAAGTCTAATGTGTTAGATAGATAGATAGATAGATAGATAGATAGATAGATAGATAGATAGATAGATAGATAGATAGATAGATAGATAGATAGATGGATGGATGGATGGATGGATGGATGGATGGATGGATGGATGGATGGATGGATGGATGGATGGATGGATGGATGGATGGATGGATGGATGGATGGATGGATGGATGGATGGATGGATGGATGGATGGATGGGTGGGTGGGTGGGTGGGTGGGTGGGTGGGTGGGTGGATGGATGGATGGATGGATGGATGGAAGATGGATGGATGGATGGATGGATGGATGGATAGGCAGGCAGGCAGGCAGGCAGATAGACAGACAGACAGACAGACAGACAGACAGATAGATAGATAGATAGATAGATAGATAGATAGATAGATAGATAGATAGATAGATAGATAGATAGATAGATAGATAGATAGATAGATAGATAGATAGATAGATAGATAGATAGATAGATAGATAATCGTCCTCTGGTCAGAAAATATTACTTTTTTGTGATATTTGGTACTGATTTGTCCGTCTGCCATAACGTGCATGACATCCTAGTAGCCTATATCCAAGAACTGATATATATTATTTAGGATCTCAGTGACATCATTAAGCAGAAATCTATTTTCACATATCTCCCTAGACCTAACCCTTTCACTTCTTTTGTTTACCTTAGGAGAAGTAGACAAATTGTACAGACTATTACTTCGTCATACTACTTTCGACCAATAGAATCGTACGAAACGATGTCTTTCAACCAATCATGGCTGCTTATTGCAAAATTTTACCACTTCCCTAACATTTGTTTATTTTTGTCGCTTCCCTAGCATTTATTTGTTTTATCATTTCCCTAGCATTTATTTCTTTGTTTGCCGACACTTCAAACTGCAAATTCTTATGGTATTATAAAACATGCTTTGCGATCGTCATTTGTTTCCCGCATAGATAGTCGACTGAAAATGGCGGCTCCGTTCAAACGTTTTGGTGAAAGTAACATTCGTAAAATAGAATTTTAGTAAGTCAATTAATATCTGTTTTATTGTTCTGAGTACTGTATTTCTTCTAATCTTTATATACTTTCTTCTGTTTTAATCACCTCCCTACCATTTGTTTCTTTGTTTGCCAACATTTCCAACTGCAAATTCTTTACGGTACTATAAAACGTGCTTTGCGATCGTCATTTGTTTACCGCATATATAGTCAACTGAAAATGACGGCTCCATTCAAACGTTTTGGTGAAGCTAACATTAGTGAAATAGAATTTCAGTAAGTCAATTATAGTCGCGACGCTGTTATTCCTGGCGTGACTCCTCCTCTTTGCTTACGTCTTAGGAAGTGAAGGCTCTATGAAGTCTAGGTAGGTAGTATCGTTCGCCATTTTGTTCTTTCGTTGCCGAGCTACTATACGAGGGATCTATTTGCCACACCGTTAAACATTATCATGTCGTAGCTCCTATGATAATAAATCAAACGCACTGTAATTCAGCAAATAATTGAGCGGCAAATAACGTCTTCGTGTGCTTTCTGCAAACGCCAACGAAAGAGTCAAAATGGCTGGTGATTATATTAAGTATTTATCGAGCCTTAAGAAATGAATAACGTCTTCATAAGCGAATCACAAGTCGCACACGTTTAAATGTAGCCGACCTGCAACGCGATTGGCTGCCGGAAATTAGAGCGACGTACTCTAATACAATAAAATTCTATAGTCCCTATATTGACATATTGATTTATTGATATAGTTCACAAGTACAAAACTTAATAATATAACAAAAGATCTATAAACAAATGTAGTTCTACATACTAAATATACAATTTCCTAGACTCATTATTTTATCGCAAATATCAATAAATTATTGGTTCAAACTTGCACTTACGTCTGGTTTTAGTGCATGTTTAAACCAATCGTGATAACCATTAATACATTAAACCTTATTTTATCTGCTCCTTTTCACAATTTAATTGTAATTATTTAGGTCTTATTTTAATAATAACTTTTTATTCCAATTAGGTGATCAGATGTCGACATACTGTAAGTCATGAACCTGAATTAGCTGACTCGATACATTCTATATGTAGGTTGTCTTTATTTCTTACAATATTTCCTTGTCAGCAGAAACGTTTGCGTAACTTCAATGAAGACTACCGCATACCTGCTTAAAAGCAAACTTGACAAGTTGCTTACATAATCAACCTCAATTTAGTTTCATTATTGTGTCGCATGTACTTATTATCAATTCATTACTATTATAATGCCTACTAAATTTATTATAAATGCATTATTATTGAAATTAAGACATATTAGTAAAGCAATATATAAAGTCAAAATTATCTTCTGAACCTTTACTAAATAATATAGCTATCTGAATACATTAATAACTGCCTGAATTCTCTATTTTCAATTTTTATTATTTTAAAACCTTGACGTAATTCTATCTTATTTTCAAAACCTGTCTGCTTATCTAATTTAATTAATAATAAGTGTTTCTAATTTTAGGAAAATTTAGTCTTTGCTGATGCCTATCTCTTAGTAGGTAGTTTCGTTCAGTATCTATAGTTTTGATTGAATCTACTTTATTTCTGATAGAGTTTCTATTTGTCAATTTACCTCTTAATAACTGTTCGTCACCTTCTCCTACTCCATCGGTCGGTAACGCACAGTTCCTCCATATTGCAGCCCTTCCTCTCGCGCACCCCGGATATAGTCCCTACAGTATTTCATTGTATTAGAGTACTTTATTACTGCTAATCTTTATATATTTTCTTCTAATCGTGTAATAGTCGATTAAATCCCACTCGAGTTTCGGTTTTCTCTTGATAAATCAAAACCTCTAGTGAGATTACTGTTGATAATTCTGGAACAGCTGTAGGAAAACACACGCAGGGAAATTCACTTCGTAACAAGGGAAGAAATTTTGCATTGGGTAATGATGAATACTTCGCAGATGTTAAAAATGTGTGTTTATCGTGAGTTAAAATTTTGAACATGAACTTTGATTTTGGTGAGCGCGTTTGCATGAAGCTATCTATTTTATTTTCATGTTCATTATAATAACGTTGTGGTGATGATGAGCGACACTCAAGAGATATTTGCGAGTATCTTGCGAGGCGCATCACGGAGACGGGTAGCGCAGCTTAGAGCAATTTAAAGTTTCGCTTCTCCGTAAGGTTTTGAATCGGATGCACTTCACTTCCTGGTTACTTTAAGCTGTGGCGATACGCCATTTAACCTCAGTTTTCTGCCATTTGTGAATGCATACCTATCGATCCGTATTTCGTGGAAGACTGACAATGTAACGCTCGAATGAACTAAGAGCTTTAATGAACATGATGGTAATTTGATGTTAACTTCATACCTTTATATAAAACATCGCATTTGCTTTATTAACACATAGCTGTGTTATTTGGGTCTGCATACGCAACATAAATTTAGTGGCGTGATATCGGAAATGCCAACAATGTGGCAGCTGTTTTATGAAATTCAGAGAACGAATAAAAATTCAAATAAAGCGACGTAGTTTATGCGCGCTAACTACCGTACGTTGCTGGAACTTTCGAAAACAATTGGCTGCCATCCAACTTTATCTTTTGTTACCTGGGAGTTTTAAAATAAAAGTTATTGAACAAAATGGAAGCACTCAGTTGAATATCGTTTTAATCATGAAAAAGCCTGGGATATGTACTTTTAATTAAACTGAAAAGTATTATTAAATCCAACAATAATGACTGGCTTTATTTTTAACTTGATTTGGAAGATAAAAGATTCACTTCTATTAAGTATTACTAGTAGGTTTCCAATAAATTAGTCATGTACAATGAATGTAATTGCGTGATTACACAAGGGTTTAGTTCTATTGGTAGATAAATTTAATGTAATATGTCATCATTACTGTTATTATTCTTTGAAATTTATCACTGAACAATTAAATGGTCTTCCTTTTTTTATAGCTGTTGTATTGTATTCGATTACTTCTCTCATTTATTAATTCAGCAATGAAATGTAAGAATCCTGTATTGGAAGCAGTCAGAGCCACCTATCACTGCAGTACCACAGTCTAGAATATAAAGTTACGAAGCTTGAGTTGTGAGGGTGCTAGGAACAATAGACTGTACTGATATTATTTTGCATTGTCTGTAGTGAGGCGATATTAGCGATCCTAGTGGTTAGCAACTATCTCAACTATTTCCAACTAAAGATTGAAGTAGACGTAAACAAAACCGAAATGTATTACTCCGCAATCGCAAGCTAGCTACCAAAGCAGCTACCAGGGCGCATTATTTTCAGCAAGTGAGCACGCAGGGCAGCCACCGTCTGATATATTACAGACATTTCAACACTGTCATTGAACTAACCCGTAAAATGCTCACGGAGGGTTAATATTTATTATTTCTCTACTGGGAATAATGGATTTTCTTTTTCTGTAGATTCGTGATTGAATGTTATTCTTTGCATAGTGGAGAATTTCTTTAATTCTACAGAAATTTATTTGAGGTTGGCAACACTGAATCTCGCACTGTGTTATACCAGCTGTGCTGATGTGTTCTGTGAAGCTGCAAGTCACCTTGGGAGGGATTTAATGCCTATTACGCATGCGCGTTGCCATAATACACGTTACAATGATTTAACACGCAATGTCTGAAACTACTAATATAAACATGTTGTTTAAATCGTAAGAAAGTGTTCTTATAAGCATGTTTAATTCACTCGTATTCCATGTATATTATACATTTTATTATTTTAGAAGGAACTATTTTAATGTGAGGAAGAAGATGACAAGCATGAGTTTGGAGGCTTTGTGCGTCCAATAGCCAATAAGGAACCATTATGCCACGTGCATTTATTTACATTTACTTCAATCTTTAGCTGGAAAGAGAGTATGAATGCATATTTACTACGTATTGAGCTTCGTGACTGTATATACTAGACTGTGGCAGTACTGTTGATTTTATAAAATATTATCACTTTCCTCTTGTCGCTATGATTCACAATTGTTTCTTCTCAATTTAGAAGGCTGTGACGACCATGCCCCAATTAACGATTTTAACCAGAGCCTTCTTCAGTTACAAGCCGGAGCCATATGTCGGCAACAGTGTAATTAACTGTCAAACGGAGGCTACTATCCAGAACACGTGTTTGTGCTAATGCCGATTTTCAATGTAAATTAATGTTACAATATAAGTGTGTGTCGATGGAATTATGTTCGCGGTCGTACCAAATTGTTGATGTATTATAAACTAAGTGCGTGTTGGCGATAAAAACAAGACAATAAATGAAAATATGGCTGCAGTCTTTGGCTATTTTTACGGTTATTATTAATGACAAAATGATTGAACAATTCTTCTAAATATTAAATATTGTATAAACTACATTTTTATAGTCTTACTTGTGGTTTGTTATGTATCAGAATTCTAGTCAAACTGTCGGGTCTCGCCTGCTATGTCAATAAAGTTACGCCGTTGATTTTCAAGTTCATTGTAAACAGCTGTTTTGTGATGCCATAAATGTTGCAGTTTTGTTGAAGATTCGGAATGACTGCTATATGTCAGAACTGTCTATATTTGTAGATGCATACACTCTCTTTGCTGATTTTCAAGGTTTGTTGATTAATATTATTTCTTTTGTAATAAATTAGTTATAAACATGTTTCTTTTCACTTCGTATTTACAGGATTTGAAGTTCACCGAGTTTACGCTAATTGGCACATAATTAATAGACAATGATGTGTTTTGTTACGTATTATGTTGAAGATATTATTCTTCATTTTTTTCATAGATCTTTATATTTGGCTTTGGCCTATTTACTTACTTACAAATGGCTTTTAAGGAACCCGAAGGTTCATTGCCGCCCTCACATAAGCCCGCCAGCGGTCCCTATCCTGTGCAAGATTAATCCAGTCTCTATCATCATACCCCACCTCCCTCAAATCCATTTTAATATTATCCTCCCATCTACGTCTCGGCCTCCCTAAAGGTCTTTTTCCCTCCGGTCTCCCAACTAACACTCTATATGCATTTCTGGATTCGCCCATACGTGCTACATGCCCTGCCCAGGCTTTGGCCTATTTAAAATTATAAATTATAATCACATGAAATAAAAATGTATATGATATTCTAGACCTTTCAATCAGAGGTGAAACAACATAAAGCGGCAAAACATTGTCAATTTGCTACCCAAATAATGGTTAATTGATTGGAATAGGGAACTGCGAAAGTACGTCGTTATTTTATTTATTTTTGGTACAAGTAACATTTCTTTAGGTATTTATTTATTTTCCTTTGTAACATCAATAAAAACACGTATGCTTTTAATTTTTTAAAGTTATAAGTGGCTGTATGCAAGTATTTACGCGGTATTCTGAAATTCAAATTATATACCATTTCGGATTCCGTAATAAATTACGTACATCAATACACTGAATCTGGATCATATGCACTTAGTTTTGTATCAAAATGTCGAAAATGTACAAGTGACAACGAAATCAAAGCACTAAAACGTCAAACGTCATGCCTTTATTTCGCCTCCACTCAGCGTTGCCAAATCTACCCATGCTTCGGCTTGTAACTGAAGATGGCTGTGGTCGTGTGCAATGAATGTAATTGCGTGATTACACAAGGGTCTAGTTCTATTAGTAGATAAATTTAATGTAATATATCATCATTACTGTTATTATTCTTTGAAATTTATCACTAGAACAATTAAATGGTCTTCCTTTTTTTCTGGCCGTTGTATTGTATTTGATTATTTCTCTCATATTTTATTAATTCACAAATGAAATGTGAGAATTCTGTATTGCAAGCAATCAGAGCCACCTATCACTGCAATATATTCTGTTTATTTGATACTCATGTAATTGGACGATCGACACTATTTCAAACGTAGCAAGAGATTAATCGAATCTTTATATTTGTGTGAAACGTTTATGCTGTTATTGATTGTTATTGTGAGCATGGTTGGGATTTTAAGGATGTTTGGGATTTGAAATAAAATTTTAGTATTTTTTATCATTTCTCTGTCTATACTCCCCGCATTTAAATTTGACAAGGCGGAACCTTCTCGTTAACTACATAATATTGTTTACTCATTCCATGCGGCCTAGGCTCCAGACAACAATGCAATTGATAGTATTTTTTTCGTTGTTGGTAACTCTATAGCATCTATTAGATTCTTTATGGTTGCGCTAACAGATGGAGTTATTTGTCAACAATGTGACGCTGAAACGTGTGTTCAGGTTACTGCCCAGCGACAGTCCTGATGTATTTTATATTTGTGATGATTGGTTAATTAATATTAACCCGGCACACTCACAATCATACAAATTTCCAGACTCTATACACCCAGGGAATTAATTGATAGTCGAAACGATTCACACATCAGTATGACGTCAATGATTTGTTTCAAATTGTAATGCAATATGTAGGCCTACTTACAGAGAATTAAATTCATTAGTAAATTAACATCGTAGTTAAGAACCTCTATGTTAAATAAAGGAGAGACTCAATTGAAAAACAAAACTTACTATTTCACATTCTTTAAAATGTATATTTTCATACCCCAAATGGATTTAGTTGAATTCTGATTACAAATATGGTTAAAATGTTTTTAAATTAAGACTGTAAGGGGGCGAGACATTTAAAGAGCTATCAAAATTATTTTTTCATAAAATAATAATTTTTTACAAATTTCTGACTACAAATTTAGTAACATTTTGTTCTCCCTGAAGTTAGTATATTAATTTAGCGGAGGAGAATTTTAATTTACGTAAATATTCATTTTACTTTCAAACCCAACTTTCCGGAAGTCTATTTTTCTTGATTCTACACCAACTTTTTATGCCAAATATAAATAAATCTGGATGAAATTTTTACTGCAAGTATTTATAAAGTAGCTTCATTTTACTATGTATTTGTTTTGTAAGAAATGCTGCTAGTTTATTTTATTAATATGTTTTTTCATGACTTATAGGAAAGATAATATTTTTTGAAAGTGAATAAATGAGATATTTCATAAAATGAATACTTGGAAATGTTTCTGTGTGTCTTGTGAGTGTAATAAAAAAGGGAGCTTAAAAATTGAGATCTTCTACTAAAACCTTGGGTTTGAAAATATTTGTAAAAAAATAAACAAAGGCCAGAAATATTTATTTTTATTTTATTTTATTTATTTATTTATTTAAGCTGGTAGAGATAAGGCCGTTAGGCCTTCTCTTCCCCTCTACCAAGGGATTACAATTACAATATTAAGAATATTAAGAATACAATTACAATTATAATTATAATTAATATTATATTTACAAATAAAATAAAAATCAAAGTACTAAAAGATTAACTGATTAATAATAGCTAGACAGTGTATTGTAAAAGTTAAGAACAGAGAAAAAAATTATTAATTAAGTAAAAAGTAAACCTACTCTACGCAGTAAGAAAATGCTTAATAAGTTTACTTTTGAACGCAACTAAATTCCGACAGTCTCTGATGTCACTGGGTAGGGTATTCCACAAGCGCGAGAGCGAGATTGTGTATGATGATGAATACGATGATGTCTTATGTGTTGGTATGGCTAGTATGCTGCTATTTTGCGTGCGAGTGAAAAGATTATGATATGATGACAGGTAACTGAAACGGGAGGCAAGGTAGGTAGGTGTAGAAGTGTGAAGGACTTGGAAAAGGAGAACAAGAGAATGAAAATTTCTACGTACGTTAAGCCGAAGCCAGTTTAGAGTTTGGAAGGATGGGGTAATGTGGTCAGCGCGACGGACGAAGCGAACACAAGAATTATGAACACGTAATTTTTTGCGACTGGTTGACTGATTGAATTGTTTATGCCTTAAATTTAATTAACTTACTTGTTTTGTATTATACATATAGCACAACTGATGAATGATCGTTTGCGTTTGTAAATTTAATAATCTGATTGGCTATGTATTGCATACTTTTAGTAGAGCCATCGATGTAGCTCAGTCGGCAGACTCTCCGGGCTGCTGATCCGGAGCTGCGTTCGGGCTTGGGTTGGATCCCTCTTTGGTCTTTGTTTCTTCCGAGGTTTTCCACAGCCGTGGGACTGAAGCCGGATGGTCTATGGCTAGTCCTTGGCATCAACTCCTTTGAATAGATTATCTCCCCTTTGATTTGATTACCTGGTTGGGTTTTTCCGAGGTTTTCCCCAACCCAAAGGCAAATGCCGGGTAATATTTTGGCGAATCCTGGTACCCCACCTCATCTCACTACATCTCGCCAAAATATTGTAAAAAATTGCACATAATTGTAAAAATTGTAGAAAATTACTAAATTGTAAAACTATAAAAATTTGTAAAAATCGTAATTGTAATAATGTAAAATTTTGACTTGTTCCACATCTTAAAGCTTCATTGCTCATGCAAGATCTATGGAATAAAATAAATGAATGAATGAGTCAGTAGAAAATCACAATAATCGACGTGGGGCATTACTAGTGTAGGGGTTCAATAAGCTTTTACAATGTACTGTACATATTTGCAGCCTGAGCGGTACTGCCCTTCATGGGCTGTAACGCCTCGGGTACTTACCTTGTGGTCGTTGCTCGTGTGTTGCAGGACATCCCCCTGCACGTGTCGATGCTGAGCTTCCTGCTGATCGCCGTGGACCGCTACCGTCTCATGCTGGACCCCACCAAACCCCGCATGCCGGCCTTCGTGTGCGCCCTCGGTACCTGGCTGCTGGCCGTCTGCATCGTGCTGCCCTACCCCATCTACATCACCTACCTGGACCTGGGGGTGAGTGAACTTCAGGCTCAGTAATGTGCATTTTACTTCCAGTCTTACTAATAAACCGTGTATAGTTTTTATACGAGACTTATGCAGAGTTGAGACAGAAAACGTTACTAATAAACCGTGAATAAGCTATGGACGTATAAACAGGCTGCAACTATACAATGAGAATTGCTTTGCTACATGAAACCCCTTGTTTAAGCGTTGTATATAGCAAAAAAATGGCCGCCCCTCTAACAGCTGTTCGTATCGACTGTCATTTTATGATGATGGTTACTTTGTAACCACAGAAGAACAAACCAAAGATCATAGAATTATTAGAATAATATTGCTGTAGCTTATACTCTTTGAACAAAATGTAGTGTGGTAATCGATTAGAGCCAGTTGTACTATCGATATTTAACACGCCACACTAGAGCGCTCTACCGGTTTGCAATAGAGAACCTCAGATATTCTATTACCTTTCGTAGCGAAGTAATGACGAAACTATGACGTATCTGTGTAACAGTTATACTGTTATACACGATGTATGTAGTGATTATTAGTAAGCAATTTACACACGATTTATAAACGAGCTACTCATTGTATAAGTATAAGACAGTTAAACGTCTGTATGTAGAGTTTTTATTAGTAAGACCGTTCATGTATATCCACAGTAAAGACACCTAAAGGTACGGTCACACGTCGCCACTTTTGCAGCGCAACTTTTGTACTGCAGCTGCAAAAGTTGCGTGTCGTGTTCACACGTAAGCCAAAAGTAGCACCGCTGCACGCTACTTTTCGTGCTGCGCAACCCGAGTGCTGCAAAAGTTGCAACTGGAGGTTGCGAGTCTGTTCACACAAAAGGCGCTACTTTTGCAGCCGCAGTCATGCTGCAGGTTCCCATCTCCGTGTTGACTTCTCAATATACAATTTGTGGTTATGTTCGCATTATTAAGAAACTCATGCGAAAGCTTCCTTATCTATTATTTGCTTTTCTGCCCTAATTAGTATTCAGAAATTGACATTATTTTTACTATAAAGCTTTTAAAAACGCCTATATACTTAAATGATAACCAACAATATATTCACGTAATCATTGTTGGCAACCTTCCTGTTTGGAACTACGCTACGGAAAATTTAAAAAATGAATTATATCGTCAGCAAATATGCTCAGACTGTGTTGTGCATTTAATAACTGTTACAAATAATTTATTTTCATCACATTTAACATTAAAATATATCCAAGCAATAAAAGTATCATTGGCACATTTGGGTGGTAACACTGGTTGCAACCGCAGCAAAAATTTCAACAAAACCGATATCAAAAATGCTGCGGCTGCAACCCTGAGAACCCTGTTCACACGTCGCTACTTTTAAGTTGCGCGCAGCATGGAGAAGTAGCGGGCAGCAGGTTCGGCAGCCGCTACTTTACGGGTTGCACCGTTGTTCACACGTCGCAGTACAAGAGTTGCGCAGTTTTTTGTACTGCAGCGCTGCAAAAGTAGCGACGTGTGATCGTACCTTAAGCCATTTCGTGGGAACAAATTCTGAGTGCGCATGTCACGAAACCGGGTGTATTATCTGGAACCTCCACCAGATGGATCTCCATCTACGACAGGCTGGCATAATTTAATATTAAGTGAAAACATTCATTACTCATCTTTTAACAATTTTAAAGACGTGAGGCAAAGGAATGACAATATAATCATAATAATAATTACTTCCGTATGCAATCGTCATGAAAATATTCACTAATTGACGCTAACGTTCAAGTCACTGTTTGAGGCTTATGTTGGTAAAATTGATCCAAGTACAACATAATACATCATGGCGTCCGTTGCGGTGAAGTGCGAACATGAACGTCAACAATGGATATAAGTATTTTGACTTCCTAGCGACATAATATTAATGATAGATAATATACATACAAGATTATTCGTATTACTGAACCAATAAATGACGCTATAGATAAATTGAACAAAGACATTGACTCGATTGTGACATGGACAAAGAAATTCCATCTTAATATCAATCCTGGAAAGACACAAGCAATCATATTAGGACACAAACGGCAAACCGACGCTGTAAAGCACCTCGACATTTCCCCCGTTAAAGTAAGTACAGTGCATATCCCTTTCAGTTCTTCGGTAAAAAATCTTGGCATTCACATGGATAATAATCTCAACTGGGACATGCAAATCACAGAAACCTGCAGAAAAGTATATTCTATTATTCATGTGCTAAAAAGGATAAATGTTCATCTTCCCTCTTGCTTAAAAAAGTCCCTTGTGCAGACCCTTGTATTTCCCTATTTTGACTATGCTGACATTTTACTGACTGACCTTTCCAGCGACAACAAAATGAAACTTCAACGTGCTCATAATTTGTGTGTACGTTTTGTAAGCAATGTTCGTAAATATGATCATATTACCCCATCCCTGGAAGCAATAGGTTGGCTTAAACTAGATAAGAAAAGAAATTTACATTCACTTCTCTTTCTCTTCGAAATCTTGAACTCTTCTATTCCTTCGTACCTGTCGTCTCGCTTCACTTACCTTTCTTCCCACCACAATCTGAACACACGCTCTCGCCATGAAACAATACTAACAATACCATCCCATCGCACCTCCTCATACTCATCCTCTTTCACAATAGCCCTGCCAAGACTCTGGAATTCGTTACCTGCTAGCATCAGGGACTGTCGAAATAAAATTCAATTCAAACGCAAACTTACTAGGCACTTGGTCAGTAATTGAGACTCGTTCAGACATGGTTTCTTGTAAATAGTTCTTTTAATCTACCACAAAATATCTCAATATCCGGTAATTTCATCACCATAGAATTTTGTTATTGTAGGTTTAATTTGTAATTTAGTAAATACAAAAATATTCTTTGTTCTTAACTTCTATGTTAAAATGTCTAGCTTTCATTAATCAGGTATTCTTGTCGTACTTTAATTTTTATTGTAATTGTAATTGTAAATTTAATATTAATTGTAATCTTATTGTTCATGTTATAGTTGTAATCCTCTGGTAGAGGGGCAGAGAAGGCCTGACGGCCTTATCTCTACCAGGTTAAATAAATAAATCTAATCTAATCTAATCTAAATCTAATAAAATAAATTAATATTTTACTAATATTTTGATAGTGGTTTGATACTAGCGACATAGTTGGATTCATTGAGAACTAGACCTTACTGAGCTTGAATTTAGTACCAACAACATCACAGGTGCCGACAAGAGTTGTTCCTTCTGATTCTTCTTATACTGTGGTATATCTGTTGTCATAACTGGTACTACGAGACACATTTGAGGGTTTTCGCACTCTCGTCGCCCACTTAAACGTTAAACGCTATGTTGATGTCAGTAGTGACGTATTTGGTGGCGTAAGTTCATGCTCATAAAACTTCGGAAAAAATCGTAAGGATCGGTGCACGTATTCTTTTAACGTAAAGCTCTGTTATATAATATTTTCCTCTCCGTTAAACATTTATCACATTGTAGCTCCTGTGATAATACTGAACAACAAATTTTTACTTTTTGTCTTGATCCGAAATAAACATAGGTAATATTACTAATATGTGTGCTCTAAATCTGAATTTAAAATTCAAATTAACCCATCACGTACCATTTTCCAGGGAAAGTGAATTGAATTTTTTTTATGAAAAACTTTTTTTTTAACTTTTTTTAACTTTCCACTGCTACTGACAAAATTACAACACACTAGGGATTCAAAATGCCTCATAATACTTGAAAAATGTGTACTGAATACAAAATAGTACATTATGCAACGAGCTTATAATGGTAGTAATTAAGACGCGAGTATGCTTGTTTATGAAACGAGCGCAAGCGAGTTTCATAATTTTCATAGGAGCGTCTTAATTACCATTATAGGCAAGTTTCATACGACTTTTTATGCTCGATCATATTTCTAACTTGAAATTATTCATAAGTATTCATGTTATGGTTATGTAAGTGAGGAGCGGAACTGACCTGAATTGTGAGATGTGCGCAGACGCGAAAGTATTGATTTTTCCTAGGCACGAATGTCATTGACCTTGATATAATGTAGAGAATAACGTGAACATTAGGCTTGATATAACCTGGAAATTGATTTAGAATTGAAAAACGAGATGATAAATTGAATTTATTTGAATATTATTTACAATTAACGCTAATTATTATAGTAACAGAACATAACCTTCTGCGACAGTATTTGATTTCCAGCCTCCGTGACTTTTCGCTAATAATTCTCTTTCGATTGGATATCCGAGAATAATCGATAAGCTTACTTGCGGTTTTATATTGGTACAATGGTGATTTCTCTTTGGCTGAACAACTGAATTATAATGAATAGGTGTACTTTAATGAGGTGCATTAAAGGGCTACTACCAGGTGTATAATTACTACATTTCGGCATGGTCGAGCATAAATGATGTTAAGTAGTTTAAAACATAACTACAATAAAAATATTTCATGCGTATAATGAGAAAAATCTTGCAATTTGAACTTACATTTAAAATAATTTTCTGGATGACTTTTGTTTATAAGTAGACCCGGAACTGTCTTTTACAAGAACCAACAATAGTCTGCAAGCATGCTGGATGACGATCTTCCTTTATATCGCCTTTCCGTTTCAGTTATTTCTTGATGAAATCTTTCCCCATGCTCGTCGCTTACCGCTCCAAGATTAGGAGGAAAGAAATTCAAATGAGAATGTAACAAGTGTATTTTGAGAGACATATTACACCCCATTTTCTCATATGCATTTAGCATGATTTCGCGCAAGTTCGATATAGTTGTCTACCCTAGAATTTCAAAGGAAATTTGTGCAAACATCTTTGAAAGTGCGCCATACCATTTTTTCTGCATTGGAAAGTTTTTTCCCCAAACAAAGAGCCAGCCATAACTTTGTAAATTTGTGGACCAATGAAAATGCTCTCTCTTATTTTTGCCTTCACTCAAACTGGTAAACTATTCTTTTAATACTGAAAACCACACCCTTGTTTGTTCATTGCGTAGACCTCACTTTGAACTGCTATGAAATTTACTGAATAGAAGGGACCAATATCTGTTTATGTATTAGGAGTACAAAAGAACATGCTAACAACCGTAAAAAACCGGAAATAGGTCATAAACTCATAAAATGTATTAGCTTTTGTTTTGATATACAACCCCCCAACCCGTACCAGATGTTTCCTGGGGACCGCTTATCGAAAAGTGAAATCATAGTATATCTTAAAAACCTTACGTGATACGAAGAAAAGAGATGCATTTTCGGATTCAGCGCACACCAATCATAAGGGACACATTTTTTTTAAGTCGGAACAAAATTCTTATTGTTCAGTGTAATCAATCTCGCTGGAATTTTTTTGATTGGTAGCTCAATAGAATAGAATAGAACAGAATGTTTTATTTTTTCTGGCAGAGTTAAGGGCATAAGGCCTTCTTTTCCACTCAAACAGCCATAATCAATACAATAGTGACATACATATTTAAATTATGAATATTTACAATACATTAAAGATTTTTCAGCAATATTCTTCAATTAAATTTAAACGACTAGTACATGTTTATTTAATTTGCGATAAAGCTTATACGAAGAAGTAATAACTTAATTTATTAGCTGATGTAATTCAATTCAGTCTATAGGTAATATGTAAAGTGAGATAGCTAGTTGATTAACTGATGAGAATATTATTAATTTAATAGTAGTTTACTGAAGTATGTTACAGGGAGCAAAATGTAAATCTAAAATTTATTGATATAATGAGAATAATATTAATGTAATGAGGTTTTGCCATCAGAGGTTTAGAGAAATTAATGCCATGTTGAATCTTTCGTGCACTACTTTTAACACTTGAATATAAATAATTGATCAGAAGAAGAAACGACATGGAAATCCTACATATACAACCCCAAAACCAAAAACTCAACACACTAGAACAATATGAAATATACAGACACACTAAAACACACCCCCAGTCAAATTCTCAAGACACAGATCAATTTCAGAACACATACACTATTTGACACAACTCTCCATCACACGAACGCACCTACACAACAGGCAGCGAAGTTGAGAGAGCGCCGAGATCTAGTAGGCTCTGAGGATGGTGTCGAATAGCACCGAAACAGCTGTAAGCCGCACATGCTTACATAATTAACACGAGTAAGATCGCCATTTAATCAATTATTTATAAGAAATTAATGGTAATAATAAGAATTGACACACGTTAGTTTCATTATAAGTAACAAATAATAATCAGTAATTACTCTGTTAAGCAATAATTTATATAATTTTGACCTAAATGAAGTTATTGTCCAACAACCCCTACCATCACTCGGAAGCGAGTTGCAATTTCTATCAACTAATGTCTAAAGAAGGCATAAAGAAATTCGAAATGAAAATCTGTTTTGAAAAAAGAGAAAAAAAATACTGATCTGTTTATAATAGACATTTATACTTCCTAATGTTAAGAGACAAACTTTTTCTTTTTCACTTTCGATGGGGCGGAGTCAAAGCGAGAGGAATGTTGAGAAAGAATGAAAATTACTTTATACAGGGTGCTCTAAAATTCCCCTTACAAACTTCTAGGACTTGTTAAGGAGACTGAGTAGATAATATTTTGAATTGGAACCCATGTCCGGAAACGTACCGTTTCAGTGCAACAGCCTTTTGAAAACATGTTTTTAACGCGACCACTTTTACAAGTAATTTATTTTATTATGAGGCGTGACCCAGTACATCACTTGTTTTACAATTCAACTCATTAATAACCAAAGAAACAAAATGGAAACTGAATCATTGGTCACAAACACTTTTGTTTACACTTCAACTTAAACTGTTTCTGTCCTTTTCAAATGATGGTTAACACTCAAAAACTCTACAAATGCGGTTCGATGTGGCGACCACAAACTTCGTTGCACTCATTGTACCTACGAATGATGTTTTGATAAACGCGCTCTATCACACCTGGTGTATCTGCAATCTCTCCTGCAGCAACCACAACTCGTGCCACCAGATCTTCTGCTTGCTATCTCTAAAGGAGTCTCATAAACCAAACTCTTCATACGACCCCAGAGGAAAAAGTCCAATGGAGTCAAATCCGGTGATCGTGGAGGCCATGGAGGATCTGACGTAAGCACCTCTCATCATGTAACGCTGCAGGCGGACGAATCGCGAAGCTATTACTTGTTGAGACACGTGACGTACGTTCAGGCAGTGCTTGCTTTCAAACGACTGTAGCACGGAAACGGTACGTTTCCGGACATGGGTTCTAATTCAAAATATTATCTACTCAGTCCCCTTAACAAGTCCTAGAAGTTTGTAAGGGGAATTTTAGAGGACTCTGTAGACAGGTTCTATGCACTTGTTTTTCATCGAAAAAAGTAGTTTTACAAAGTCGTGACTTCGCAAATAGAATTGGAATACGCTGATATCCACGTATTACCTCGGAAAGCTTGTCCCGATAATTTTGCTACATCCTGTATGCGACTGAAAATTTCAGATATACATCGAGCCGCAGGAGTACACTGGAAGTTGCAGAAGTTAGGAAATGTCTTCTACTTCTACTGCCAATTAAGGGGTGGATTTGGCTCCAGCCCTGAGATCAATAAAACTGTTGTTTACGTCTAGTTTTAGGGCAGCTAACCTTACATCTTCAACTGTGTTGATGTCTTTTCATTTCGAAGAAGTTTAGTGTCTTTTTTTATATACGTCGTTACAATTTTATTCGATATTACTGAATTGATTGTTTTCTCGATCAGATTTTTAAACCTATATTTATGTTGGTATATTTTCTGCTGAGGAAGGAAACTGAAACTCAGACTGATTTTTTTTCAGTTGCTTAAGGGTCATTCCATGTGAAATTACATTTAAAGTAAAGGTGAAAATGTTCATTTTCAGAAAATATTGTAGATATACTAGAATTCGAATGCAGATTTTTATACCGTCACTCGGAATCGTTACAGTTGGCTGGTGCGCTGTTACAATCAAACTCACGGCAGTAGTGTGCGAGGAGAGATAAAGGAATGTACGGAATTGTACAGGGACATCATTTTATTTTTACTAATATTTTAATATTAACCTGGCTATACATTTGGATTAACGGTTAAGAACCGGAAACACCGTTTGCTACCCCCTTCCACGACTGTAGTTCGATGATACTGGCGTAAAACACAAACAAATCACTTTACTAGGTATAGGAGGGAAGAAAAGTAGTTCATTCATTTACGTAAAGTAGGAAATATCGCGATTTTGTGTTTGATAATTTTTATTAGGTTTTTGTTTAATGAAGATACAATACAGTATTAACAATAAGTATTTTTACTCATGAACTGAGTTATCCATACGAACGTATTCGTTATACAGTGTATATTATACGTTCTACAGCACATTAGCGTACAATATAGAGAATGAAGTTAAATTGAAAAATAATCATAATATGGATATTAAAAACACTTTTGAAAATGGTGGCCGTTCCTTTTTGATACAGGCTTCAGTTCTTTTGTTCTTATTATCGCGCTATAGACTATTGCATCTAATCCCAATTACCAGTTTCGTCCTTCGTACTAGTAACTCATGTTGAAATAATTCTGTAGCTACTCTATAAAAGAGTACCTTACGTACTGTAAATTTAATCTTCACTTCTACCCGACCCGCACAGATAAAATTACTCAGAAATGGTATCTACTGTCTGTCAAATGGTTTTGTCGCAGGATCGTAGAAAGGGGGCAAATCACGTGACAGTTACTTAACGAGGCCCTTTTATTTAAGTTATTTTAAACAGTCATGTAATATTACGTAGACGTCCAATTCCTAACAGAAATTAATGTTTTCAGAAAAGTGGTAAGACAGCCCAGCCACTAGCCTTTACAGTGGAGCGAGCAAAAGCAGGTGGGGAAAATCGGGATGCGACGCAGGCAAACGGACGACAATACCTATACGAAAATATGATTCATTCTTAAAAGCTCTTTCGTCACTGGAAAACGCGAACATATTTCTGGAACGTACTATACTCACTAACTCAGTACTGTTTATTATATGCGGCCTTGGTTCTGTGTGGAGGACAGTTGGAACTTCATTATTGGAAGGGGTGGGAGTGAAGTACATTCAAAAACTCAGGTATAATAAAAATTGAAGTAAAAATAAAATGATGTTCGTGTACTTATTGCGTTGAAAGAAAAACTGCCACATAGTGAAGTTTTGTTTACCCAAGTAAAGATTATCAACTAGAAAAAAATTGGTAGGGGATTGTGTGTAACATCTATAATAGAATTACAGTAATAAAATACAGCATGTACTTTCTTTAACACTGTAGTGAATTTTATTTGATATTCATATGTACAGGATGAATCGTAAGTAATGTCTTTAAATCAGGGGGTTATTGTTTACGCTATCTCAAACCCAAAAGTTTAATCCAATTTTACTCGTTTTTGCTTCCTTTTCGAGATAAAAATTGATTTATATGAAATTTAATTTTGCCCTTTAAATGTGCAAGGGAAATTGAGAAAAACTGAATATGTGACCTCCAAGCCTGTTGGTCACTTATCTCACTACGAGTTTCGCTGTTCCATTGAAGGAATTCTACAGAATTTTGGAGGGGAAAGCCGAAAATGGACGTAACCTAACAGCTACCACATAAAAGGGTGACAGAAGCATGATACAACAGCATGAGGACAAGGAACGCCTGCAAATTGAAAGGTTTCATGTAGGGGAAGCCTTGAGGCACATTAAATAAAGAATGAAGGGAGACGGACCGCGCAGAAAACAGCTTACACTTCTGTTTCCATGGTACCGCGAGTGACATCTGAGTAAACTTTTCATGTCAAAACGTTACAATATTTCTCGTTTGTACCTCGAGCATGGATGTTTCACGCCAAAATAAACCAATAATCAAGTATTACTTAAGTATAAAGTCCTCCGTTACAGATTTGCGAATATCGCGCGACTTTCTCAACCAAGTAGTAGTCCAAGTAGCTGTGGTCTATGCATCGTTTTGACCACTAGGTCAAGGATGTGAGGAATGTGAAGAATTTAGTATTTGTCCAGAGATAATTTATCCTCTGCTTGACTGAATTGGCGTCAAGTCGATACTAAGAGTGAGGGTAAAACAAGCTAAAGAAAGAAAGCTAGTTTATCATACATTTTACATTATATTTACGCATCATATTGTTAGAAAGTTTATATACAGAGTGTCCCATTTATCTTGTGCACCTATCACAACTTTTGGAATTTTTGTTTTTGAGAGTTATGTTAGAAGGAGGGGCTAACATGAGTGTAGAGATTTGGTGCATGTTACTACATTACGGTACAAGATGTACTAGACGTCATCAATTTTTCAAATGGCACTACATACTTTAATCATGTTAAATTGATTACACACATTAAGACGAATTAAAAAATGTATCACAATGTCACCTTCCCAATTAATAACAACAACAAAATGCAAAATGAATGCCATCAGAATGTGTCGTTTGTTGTGGTGCCACATTCATCTTGTGCATTAACTTACACAAAACGAAAAGCAACTGACGTCCGTACACGTCGTGTGTTGTGTGTTTGCTGTCTTAACATGTAAACAAACCACAACTGTCGACGCCACAATCCACGTACAGTGACCTGCAGGTTCTCCGGACCCTTCGCCACTCGATTTCTTCCTGTGGGGAACTGTAAAGGACAGTGTGTACTAGAATATTCTGACAACACCAGACGACATGCAGCAACGCATTCGACAGGCTTGTGTGTCCATTCAGCCAGCAACATGCCGGACAGTCATACGGTCTTTCATGTTACATTGATTACACACATTAAGACGAATTAAAAATATATATCACAATGTCACCTTCCCAATTAATAACAACAACAAAATGCAAAATGAATGCCATCAGAATGTGTCATTTGTTGTGGTGCCACATTCATCTTATGCATTAACTTACACAAAACGAAAAGCAACTGACGTCCGTACACGTCGTGTGTTGTGTGTTTGCTGTCTTAACATGTAAACAAGCCACAACAACTGTCGACGCCACAATCCACGTACAGTGACCTGCAGGTTCTCCGGACCTGTCGCCACTCGATTTCTTCCTGTGGGGAACTGTAAAGGACAGTGTGTACTAGAATATTCTGACAACACCAGACGACATGCAGCAACGCATTCGACAGGCTTGTGTGTCTATTCAGCCAGCAACATGCCGGACAGTCATACGGTCTTTCGGGGAACGCCTTCGAATGTGCATTAATGTGAATGGTCACCGTTTGGAACATCTTCTGTGACTCTCAAAGCATAACATTATCACATTGGAAGTACGTTTTTGTTTCGTTTTGTTGTTGTTATTGATTAGGAAGGTGGCATTGTGATACATATTTGAACTCGTCTTAATGTGTGTAATCAATGTAACATGATTAAAGTATGTAGTGCTATTTGAAAAATTGATGACGTCACGTGTATCTTGTACCATAATGTAGTTACATGCACCAAATCTCCACACCCATGTTAGCCCCTCGTTCTGACATAACGCTCAAAAACAAAAATTCCAATACCTATCCAAACAAAAAAGTTATAATAGGTGCACAAGATAAATGAGACACTCTGTATATTGATACAATTACTTCAGATATGTGGGTTTGTTAGCATTAATTTCTTTTAATTGACTATTACATGTTGGTTTTGGTGTCCAAATACTTAACATATTGATATAGTTCTGAGAAATTTATTGTGTGCTATTTGAATTATGAATACATTTAAGGAACATAATACCAATAAATTAAAATGTTCTCTAAGTTGACCCTTTTCCTAGTAAAAGAGGAAAGGAAAGTACTTCAAAGAAAGCCCCATTAATAACGGATTTGGAAGTTAAAACCTTCTCTGAGAAGTCCAAAGACGTACTCCGCATTTAATTCTACAATTTTATAAAAGTCTAGGTTTTACTCTTGTTCCTAAGAAGTCCTTTAGTGTGACTTTAGAGATTGTGCTGCATCTTCCATAATGACGTAGTGCAATACATTAATGATGTAAGATATTTGTTCATTAAATTTATTACAGCCATTCTTGGAATTCATAAAGATAGCCTCTAATACATAGGTAGGTACTAATAAGCTTGCATTTCCAGGACTGAAACAGCAGGCTTTGAAACTTTCCAAACACATTGGAACTAAAATATGACTTTTGAAAACACTTTATATAATGCATGTATAAATAAAACCAATTAATGTTTTTCTCCAGAATACAAGTTGAGGTATTTACTGGGAGAGAATCTTCTACACAGAATTTAAAAATTGAGAGACGTGCTATTTTCAGTCTCCTATCGTTTCTTCTGCCATCGTATATTCTGTGAATATAAGCAAATGTTTCGTGGATTCGAGAAAGGCTGACATTTATCAGCAATGTTGGTAAAAAGTATCACTAAGCGCCACGTACAGTTGTCGGAAATGTTCCATTCCCTGGTCATATATACAGGGTGTATGAAAACTTATCGGAAAGCTCTGGGGAATTGACAGAGGACCTGGAAATAACCGAAAAAGTTTTTATAAACATATGGCCCATTTTGTTTACTTTCATAGATACAAATTTCAAATTTAAAATCAAAATCTAAATTTATTTATTTATTTAATACATTAGACATTGCAGTCTGAAAGAGCAGAAGCTCATGCTCGGGTGCAGTTCAGTTTAGTTATATAATAGTAATATGCGTTACAAGAGCGGTATGTTGAAGTTTTCATGTTCGAGGAAAAGTTTGAAAAAGCGAAACGTAGTTGAGCTTTTTTAATTTCCGAGAATTGAAAGAAAACATACCGCTCGTGTATCGTACATTATTTTGTGCAAAGATCGTTTATTACATACCTGAAAGAGGAATTTCTAATTAGTTGCAATGAAATCTCCATCTTGGTTTCTGTTCAATAACGGCAAATTTGGAAAACAAAAATATCTATCTTAAACATTGTTGCTTTAAAATGTTTTCTGTGTTTACTATACTCCAGCAGGCCGTGATATACGTCTGTCTTCCCCCCCCCCCCCAGTCTATAAATGCGAACTTAAAACAAACGGTAAGGTTATGTAATGATTTATTTTTCATTTTAATATTTTAACAATATTATTTATATAACATATTGCAGTAATAACATCGGCAAGTTTAATTTTGCCGGTCTTGTTGATTTTTTTCACGTTTTCCTTAATGTTACTTGCATCACGAATGCAGTAACTTTAGTGGAGTTGTAGAGTTTACTTAATTTTTGCAAATATTTAAAAACAATAATTAACAGTGCAATTTAGGTGAAATTGCAGTGGTAAGTTTCCAATTTATAATTATTACTATATTGAACGTCTCTAAAAATAATATGTTAAAAGCCTAAAGCAGTAAAATTAATATGTCACTTAAGCGGTAAGAAGAGGGAAATTGTTATGTGTGTTCGGTTGGGAATACTGAATGTGGAATTTTAGACTTTCCGCGGATTGGTTTTGTGCGGAAACCAAGCAAATACGCACGATCTCGCACAAAATATTTTATAAAATTGAAAAGAGTTCATTCAGTACAATAGCATTAATATAAAGTAAAATAGCCTATAGACACCATGTAATAATATACACGGTCGGCCAAAAAAACCGGCACAAAATTTAAATGGTTATATTCCAGTAGCTAATGATTTCACTTGAAAGTTTATTTCACAGGCAAATTTCACAGTCCTTGTAGACCGGGAAAGTACTGTAATATTTAATTTTTTACTATTTATTAAACATTATTTTTTATTTTTTTGTAAGGCAGTGCAAAATCGATCGTTTATGCCGAACTAAGCATTATGGTCTTACGAGTTCAGCAGGCCAAGCCGTTTGTTGTGCTGTCATCATTTGTTTTCTTCCGTTTTGAGTTCTCATTTTCTGAATAATAGGTCGCTTAACGAACGAAGACAAGATTTTCATTAAACATTTACACCAATACGACAATTTATCTGCCCGTCAAATTGAAAGGAACTACTCTCAACGAGAATGGTCTGTTTCAAGTGTACAACGATTGATTAGCAAGATACTGACATGATATTCCTCCTGAGAGATTATTGCGTGAAAGATCGTATTTCTCAGATTCTCTGATGGCTTCCGCTGGAGTTTCAAACGAGATCTTAATCCTATGGACTATTTTGTATGGAGTCAACTACAAAAAGCAGTTTACTATAAAACAGGAATTCGTAATATTGAACATTTAAGACAACGCCTTCTTGAATGTTGGGACCGGCTTGATCAAAGACAGATATCCAGTGCTATTGGACAATGGAGAAGACGCCTACAAATGGTTGTGCGGGCAAATGGCGTTCACATACAGCATCATTTTTTATTTTGATTATTTGAAAAATCATTAATTATTATTAATTTCACCAACATTCAGTTTCTGCATTTGGAAGTAATAAATTGTCTTCAAAAGCCACATTTTTCGCATTATTGTGTATTGACCTCCATAAGATTTTAATTGAGCCTCAAAAAACATAATAAAAAGTCGTGCTCATCTTTAAAGCCTACTCTTTCTAACAGTGTATTCATTATAAATTAATGTTATGTATTTCCGAAAATAGAGTATTTCTAATTTTGTACCTTTTTTGGCCCACTGTGTACATTTAGGCCTATAAAAAACTACAAAAGTATAGACAATGAGTATTAGATTTGAAGAGTCCACTGCAAGAATGATGGATGTTACTTTCTTGTCGAAAATGAACCAAGACTGTCAATGCATAGCTTAAGACATATAGAATGTACATAGAGAGTTACATGGCATTAACACTGATAGTCATTGTATTGCATTGTATTGTATTTATTAATATTCCATGGTATTCATACATGCTTACAGCTAGAATATGGAACAAGTCAAAAAACTTAATACTATTATAAAATCTTAATTTATAGTCACAGTCTAGATGAAATATATACAGACGAGATTTACAATATAGTCTACTAGTACAGCATATAGTTTTAGTATCAATTTCATGAAGTGTTATTGAATGTCATGAATTCACCTACAGAATAGAAGGCGTGAGAAATTAGGTACTTCTTTAATTTGGCCCTAAATAATTTTATGTTTTGAGTTTCATTTTTTATATCGATAGGGAGGCTATTAAAAATTTTTACTGCCATATAACGCACTCCTTTTTGATACCACGATAGACTTGCCGATGGAGTATGAAAGTCATTTTTGACGTGTATTTATGCTATGAACTATTGAATTAGTTACAAAGTTTTCACGATTACATACGAGGAATATTATTAATGAAAAGATATACTGACAAGCCATGGGCATTATTTGTAGTTTTTTTAAAATAGTCCTACATGATTCCCTAGATTTGGCACCTACTATTATTCTAATTACTCTTTTTGTAATAGAAATATATTGTTACTATCTTTGGAATTTCCCCAGAATATTATTTCAAAACTCATTACCGAGTGGAAGTATGCAAAGTATATTGTTTTTAAGGTATTGATATTTACTATCTTTTGCATAGATCTAATAGCAAATCAAGCTGAATTTAGTTTTGGGGTAATTTCTTTAATATGATTTTTCCAATTTAACACATTATCGATTTTTAAGCCAAGAAATTTGGTTGTTGTTGTTTCTAATAGGGATATATTATTAATTATTGCGCTAGAAATTTGCGAGGTTGAATTTGGACAGGACTTAAATTGAATTATGTTAGTTTTGTTACAATTTAATACTAATTTATTGACTGAGAACCAGTCACATATTTTGAAGAGAATTTCCTCTGTTGAAGATTGGAATGTGTTGTAGTTATTGGCTGTAATTACTATACTTGTATCATCTGCAAATAATATGGGATGACCTACATCTTTTATTAGGGGGACAAGATCATTTATAAACACTAGAAAAAGTAGGGGACCTAATATTGATCCTTGAGGAATTCCATTATTAATAGTTCCCCATGTAGATGCAGATTTCATGGTGTCCAGTAATGATCGGAAAGTCACAGTTAAGCTTTGAGCGCTAAGTATTTCAAACTTTCAATTGCTTCTCCTGGAAAATGTATTCCAAATGACATCCATCATTCTTGCAGTGGACTCTTCATTTAAATATAATTTTGGAGCATTTTACTACTGCATTAATGAATCTAATTTCTTCTTTCAATAACACGCTGAGCAGGCGCAGTAATTCTCTCGATGATTAGGCTATTTTCCTAACAGATTTCCCTTCTTAAAGTGACTACTTAGTTGGTAATAATCTACGTTCTTCAACTTGTGTTTGAGTTCCCATGCTAATGTTTGGGACAAAACCATTAACTTTGATTAAATCTGACGCAAGGTTGACAAGGTACACAGTTTACCTAATGGACTTAACAGGAGTAGAAACTTAAACATGACATTTTATCACTTCTGCCTTGAGGTTGCAACCAACATGTTTACTTACAGCAGTCTGTTATCAACATTTATTTATGTAGTCATGCAAAATATACACAAATAGTGGGAAGAAATTTGTGAATAGCATACAGTAAGATTTCATTTATTTAAGCTAACCGGTAGGGACTTCAATTTGTCCCAGGAGCTACAAGATTAAATATTACTTGAATTTTAACTAGACGAAGCACGTGCATCTAACAAGCGAAATACTTGACTGACAGCTCATGCACATCTTGTTTCGTAAAGTGGGACAGAACAAAACTTTAACAAATACATTAATACTTACAATTTAAGTATTTACACTGCAGTATGTGCACTATAATAAAGAATTTAGGCCTACATTGATAAAACATAGATATTGGAGAAAAAATGGGAGTATAAGGGTACAGTACATCAATTATTCATAGATTTCAAAAAGGCATATGACTCGGTTAAGAGAGAAATTTTATATAACATTCCTATTGCATTTGGTATTCCTAAGAAATTAGTTCGATTAATTAAAATGTGTCTCAGTGAAACTTACAGCAGAGTCCGTATAGGCCAGTTTCTATGTCATGGTTTTCCAATTCACTGCGGGCTAAAGCAAGGAGATGCACTATCACCTTTACTTTTTAACTTCGCTCTAGAATATGCCATTAGGAAAGTCCAGGATAACAGAGAGGGTTTGGATTTGAACGGGTTACATCAGCTTCTTGTCTATGCGAATGATGCGAATATGTTAGGAGAAAATGCACAAAGGATTAGGGAAAACGCGGAAATTCTAGTTGAACCAAGTAGAGCGATAGGTTTGGAAGTAAATCCCGAAAAGACTGAGTATATGATTATGTCTAATGACCAGAACATAGTACGAAATGGAATATATAAAAATTTGAAATTTATCCTTTGAAGAGGTGGAAAAATTCAAATATCTTGGAGCAACAGTAACAAATGAAGAGTCCACTGCAAGAATGATGGATGTCATTTGGAATACATTTTTCAGGAGAAGCAATTGAAAGTTTTAAATTCTTAGTGATCAAAGCTTAACTGTGACTTTGCGATCATTACTGGACAATGACTATCAGTGTTAATGCCATATAACTCTCTATGTAGATTCTATATGTCTTAAGCTATGCATTGACAGTGTTGGTTCATTTTCGACAAGAAAGTGACATCCATCATTTTTTCAGTAGACTCTTCAAATATAAATGGCATTACAGAGGAAATTAAACGCAGAATAAATATGGGAATTGCCTATTATTCGGTTGAGAATCTTTAGTAATCCAGTCTGCTGTCCAAAAATCTGAAAGTTGTTTTGTATGATTGTGAAACTTGGACTCTCACTCTGAGAGAGGAACAGAGATTAAGGACGTTTGAGAATAAGGTCCTTAGGTAAATATTTGGAGCTAAGAGGGATGAAGTTACAAGAGAATGGAGAAAGTTACACAACGCAGAACTGCACGCATTGTATTCTTCACCAGAAGTACAAAGTATATGATTATGTCTCGTGACCAGAATATTGTACGAAATGGAAATATAAAAATTGGAGATTTATCCTTCGAAGAGGTGGAAAAATTCAAATATCTTGGAGCAACAGTAAGAAATATAAATGACACTCGGGAAGAAATTAAACGCAGAATAAATATGGAAATGCGTGTTATTATTCAGTTGAGAATCTCTTATCATACAGTCTGCTGTCCAAAAATCTGAAAGTTAGAACTTCTAAAACAGTTATATTACCGGTTCTTGTGTATGGTTGTGAAACTTGGACTCTCACTCTGAGAGAGGAACATAAGTTAAGGGTGTTTGAGAATAAGGTGCTTAGGAAAATATTTGGGGCTGAGCGGGATGAAGTTACAGGAGAATGGAGAAAGTTACACAACGCAGAACTGCACACACTGTATTCTTCACCTGACATAATTAGGAACATTAAATCCAGACGTTTGAGATGGGCAGGGCATGTAGCACGTATGGGCGAATCCAGAAATGCATATAGAGTGTTAGTTGGGAGACCGGAGGGAAAAAGACCTTTAGGGAGGCCAAGACGTAGATGGGAGGATAATATTAAAATGGATTTGAGGGAGGTGGTATATGATGACAGAGACTGGATTAATCTTGCACAGGATAGGGACAGATGGCGGGCTTATGTGAGGGCGGCAATGAACCTTCGGGTTCCTTAAAAGCCATTTGTAAGTAAGTAAATCCAGAAGTTTGAGATGGGCAGGGCATGTAGCACGTATGGGCGAAATCAGAAATGCATATAGAGTGTTAGTTGGGAAGCCTTCTGTGTCGCGCTCTGTACCTATATTGATAATAATAAAGATATAGTATTTGGATATCTTTCTTGACTTTTGAATAACTCGATAACTTTGTTCTGCATAACATTACATTCTTTTAGTACAGATGTAAAAAATCTCTATTGATGAGAATCATTTTCAAGTATACATTTATATCAGAAACGTCTGCGCATTCGAACTTTCAGCATTGTGTTGTTGAAACATTGAGCGTCGGTTGTTATTGCTGCGCTCCGCTGGGCAGCAGCGCCACCTTTATTAAACGGGAGTCCTGAAGTAATTTTAATCCTGCATTGGTGTCTGTAAGCTCTGGCAAGGGGGTGGAGGGAGGTTTGCTGTGCTGTTTGCGGATTGGGAGGGGCAGATGGGAAGGAGCGTCTGGTTTGCGTTGTGTTGTTTTGTAAGGTCGCTCCTAGACAAGACTTTTATGTAGACAGAAATTCAGCATGCGATAGTTTGCTTTGCATAGATCACTGATGTCTCTTGCTCTCTGCAGCTGGGATTAAAAGACGTCCTTCTCAGCCCGTAGGAGCTACGAATTTCCACTTCCATGAGTGAAGATACAAATAAGATGCGAATATAGGCCTATTGAAATACAATATTACTAGTGGCTTGTGCAGAAAATGCTGTAAACTAAGTTCATTAGACGTTCAAATAAACATTGTTCACATTTATTTTCAACGAAGAATACCAGACATTCTGAAAGTTATTTACTTCCATAATAATGAAAGAGCCGATACTTAAGAGAACCACGCATATAAATATCTACACCACATCGCCATTAAATATATGAAAAAGACCCAACCCCACTTGATTAATAACTATAAAAATATTTGATTTTTAATAATATTATTATCTACGTAAGTTTCATAGCTTTCAGTAACATATACTATATAGCCGCCACTCAGTAAAATATAGAAATAAAAATCTAATTTAGGTTATTCCCTACATCTACTTATATAACCCCAAAACGTTTCACTTTCATATCATCAATATAGCATTAATATGTGTAATTGATGAAAAATACTCACATCACGGCATTAACTACAATAATATTTCATTTCTAATAGTAATAATGTCCTCAAACCACCTCAAGTTTTGTAGTTTTTAATATCCAATACACAGCTGTACCCAGGAAATTACACACCACAGAATCGAACCTGTAAATTATTTTTAGTAAGTTAAGTTTTTAATAACCAATTTAATTTGAGCTCTAAATATGTCGGTATTCTTGCAGATCATGGCCTTCGTGTAATATTGTTTACTGTAGTGTGTGTTTTGTTTTATTCTGAAAGGTAACACGGCCGACTTGATGCTCGCTTCGCTTCCTGAATGCAATTAGCTAGTTCTCAAAACTGACGAAAGATGGATTTTGGAAAAAAAGAAAAATGATGTAGGAAAATTGACATTTCACTGAAAACTACAATTTTTCCGAAAAACTTTGGGTTCCAAGCTTCAAAATGAGGGGTCATTTATTTAAATCCGTTCAGCCGTTTTCCCGTAATTTCCATTACCAGTTCAAATTATATAGATGTTACTGCATTTTGGTATCACTTATTTGTTTTGTGCTCTACAGGGTGTTTCACGAGGATTTACCTTCATTTACGGAGGTTATTTCCGAAGATATTCTGAACAAAAAAGTCATATAAACATGTGTCCTAACCTCAATATTTTCAGAGTTACATTAATTTGAATTTGTTAGTAAAATACCTTTTTTCTGTAGTTTTAAGGGTAAAAGAATATTACAAATAGAGAATGAATTATTCAAAAGAATCATTTTTTTAATTGGCTAATGTTCTGGAGCTAAAAATGTGTTATTAATTGTTCTGTACAGATTTTGTTTTTCAATTTTTACTAAAAATTACATTATTCTTACGCACTTATCACAAAAATTGTTACAAATCATACGACTTTAGAAACTTGATTCTTTACAGTTCAATTAGGGCCTATGAGTCCTAATGTACAATCGTGAAGAATTTACAAGAGCGGCGTGATTTATAACAATTGTTGCGATAAATACGTAAGAAAATGTAATTTTGTAGTTAAAAATCCGAAGAAAAAAATTCTGTACGAAGCAATTATGGAATTCACAACACAGTTTTAGCTTCAGAATACTAGCTAATTAAAGAAATGATACTGAATAGTTCATTCTTTATCTGTAATATTTTTTTTTACCCTTAAAACTCAAGAATAATCATATTTTACGAACAATTTCAAATTAGTGTAGCTCTGAAAATATTTACATTAAGACAAATGTTTATATGACATTTTTTGCTCAGAATGTCTTCGGAGATAAGCTCCGTAAGTGACGGTAAATCCTCGTGAATCACCGTGTATATATACAGAGTTAACCGTAAGTAATGTCATTAAATCAAGGGGTTATTCTATGAGATAGTTCAAACAAAAAAAGTTTAATACGATTTTGCTCGTTTTTGCTTCGTTTTCGAGATGAAAATTGTTTTATATGAAAAATTTCATAGCGTGTTTTGGGAAAGCCAGTCACATAATTCCCAATATGCTCAGTCAATTTAAAAGAGCAGTGCATTATGATAATAAATTATTAAAAGAATTTTAGTTTTGTCCTTTAAATGTTCATAAATTTAATTCGAACAAATGTAACTTTTCGTTCTGCAAAGAAATTTTACAATGTTACATTTGTTCAGATCAAATTTTTGCACATTTAATGGTCAAAACTAAAATTCTTTCAGTCACTTATCATAATACACTTCTCTCTTAAATTGACTGAGGAAATTGGGAATTAAATCAATGGCTTTGACAAAACACTCTATATCATTTATTATATTTTCAGCTGAATTTATTTCTTCATATAAATTTTGGCATTATTCTCTGCCAGGCTTCAATATGTAACTATTAACCCAGATATGCCTACTGTCCTATTAAAAGGACAGTTGTCAATGTTTCAAATTACCCTCTTACAGTCAACGCATTTACGTTTTCACAGGTGTCACTATTACTGGTCTTAATTAGAGGCTTGCTAGGTGTGGTAAGACTGGTAATTAGAATTCTGGGCATCGTTGAGTTTGAGATATGGACGTGAGAATTGTTTGTTTATTTCAGCTATGGCATCCGAGACGCAAATCAGATAAGAATGTTACATATTTTAACAGTTCGGAATTATTTTACAAATTGTTGTACAGTAGTTCAAATGACTCCTAATAAACATAAATATAACTTGGAAGCACAATGCGTTCGAAATATCTATTCATTGCGACATGACAGTGACGAAAACTTATGTGTCCTTTTAAAAGGACAGTAGGCATATCCCCATATACAGTATTTTGAAACTGTTTCGCTTTTTCAATTTTAGTGGATTTTCCCTACATGAAATGCTATCTACGTTTGAAAATTATGCTACGGGCGAAATTTCATCTCAAATACAGACATACACTATAATGCAGCCTACAAATGCCACACAGAGTTCGTGTGGACTCAAAATTGGGTTTCTGGCGTCTTGTCAGCCCACTGAGGTGTGTGGATATGAAGGGAAAAGTTGAGACAGTGTCGGGTGTAGTTGCTTGGTAGCTAGTCGGCAGAGCGTTGGTGCGCTAAGCCAAAGGTCCCAGGATCGATAACCGGCTCCGGAACAATTTTTCCTTTGAAATTATTCAAATCTGCTTCACAGGGAGATATACCTGAAAGCCAGATTTGCACAGCAAGATCTGTTTAAAAGTGGAGGACTGGTGACGTTCTGGAGGGAGGTATTGAACGGACATAAGTTTCTATTGTTTTTCATCTGGTATTTTTGGAAGAGGTCTCATTTTCTATCTAAATTGTTGTTGTCATAACAATGTTAGAAAATGAACTGAAGCCTGTCTTTCGACATTGCCACAGCAATTGCTTCATTATATGTACCGTCACTTCTCTCCCAATATAACCTTCTCTTCGAAACTTCAACACTCTTTTTGCCTATTACTTATTTTTACATATCAAGTAGCAATACGGTACTATTCAATGACGAAACCATTCTAGAGTTAAAACGAATTTAGCCAAAATGCATCATTCTTCAGAATAATATTAGTAGTAATAATAAAGAAACTATGATAAAATAACAACTTAATTTGTTAATAATAATAATAATAATAATAACAATAATAATGGTCATAATAATAATTGTAAATTACAACAATTACATTGTTTCCTTTCATGTAAGCATAGTATACAATTATTCCTCAAAATGTATGTTCATATGCCTACTGTCCTTTTAAAAGGACACCTGTTTCTAGCTCAACCAGTTACAACTAGAATGTTTCGACACCATACAAATACTTCAGTTATATACTACATTAAATGAGATTTGAAAAATACACCAAAAATTGCACAAAAAATATTCCAGACATATCTGGGTTAATAGTTCGCACAAAATGAAATTAGTACGTAACGTTACATTATTTTTATGACTGAGTCGAAATGTCTTAGAACCGGGTTTGTAATGTTTCTCTTTGTTAGAACTTCCCTCCTACGTGAAACTGCGAATTAATGTAAGTATGTATGTAGAGTAAAGCTTGTATTTCGGGCTCCTCATTTAGCTAATGGAAGTTATGACGCCATGACATATACTTGTTTTCAATATTAAAACAAACACAGTGTGTAACAAAAATAACAGCGTGCTTTGAATTAATTTCCATGTTGTATACTCAGCTAGGCGACAATATGTGGCATGCCATTGTTATCGCTATATAATCTACCTCATTGATAACGTACCGTGCAATTTTTGGTGGTTCGAACTAGATTTCCGTAGGTTTTCTGCAAGTGCTTCAGTTTTCTCTTTGTGTTTAGATCACCATAATTTTGTATTGACGTGTAATTTTCAGTGAAATTTCTTGTCTCTGTGTACACTCTGTATTTAAAAAGAAGCGTGAAAAAATGTACTCGTTTTAAAATTACATTTGTGTTCTAAATCTGAAGCGTGCCTTACGCGTTGGGATATGCTGTTATGTATATATTAATTTATTCATTTAATATACATTCAAGATTCAAAATTAATTAGTGAGAGATGAATAATACAAATAATACAGATTGGACCGTAAGTAATGCCGTTAATTCTTTGAGATATTTGAAACAAAAAAGAAATTAATATAATTTGTCTCTTTTTTGCTTCCTTTACGAGATAAAAATTATTGTATTTGAAACATTTCATTGCGCATTTTGGGAAAGCCATTGATTTAATTCCCAATATTCTCAGTAAATTTAAGAGAGCAGTTTATTATGACTATTACACTTTTACTACGTCACACTACTTTTGACCAATAAAACGGTACGAAAGGACGTCTTTCAACCAATCATGGCTGCTTATCACAAAATTTTATCACGTCCCTAGCATTTGTTTAATTTTATCGCGTCCCTAGCATTTGTTTATTTTTGTCACTACCCTAGCATTTGTTTCTTTGTTTGCCAGCATTTCAAACTGCACTGGTCTGGACGTCAAAAAACAGAAAATTACAAACCACTCCAGTCGATGCACAGCAGTTTCAAATATGACTCACATTGGCATTCAAGAACAAGAATTAATAAAGATCACTGGTCATATATGAAGAGCACCATTCGGAAATTCTGAATAAGTTGAGGGATACACCATGTACATCAACGAGTTCACTTCTTTTACGCACACGTCCAATATAACATCAACTGAACCACCAACCACTAAAACATTCAAATTTGAAAATTGTACTTTCAATAATTGTTTATTTTTAAATTATTCATTTATATTTTTTATTTCATCATCGTTAATGAAAACGTTTCTTATTTATTTCATCATCCCTAATTAAAACTTTTCTAACACTTGTTTATATTATTTAGGTTATGTTTGTTATACCTTCTGCTATATGATATTATGGATAGTGACGTATCAGAGATAGTTTAATACTGAGATTTATTGAAAATCATCTGTCAAATGACGTTGATTACTGAGATCCGGATGATTGAAGTGGAATGCAAATGTTTTAATAAAAATGAATCTGAATCAACAAAGCCTTCTTGACTAGTAACCGTCCACAGAGTTCAATGAAGATTCCATAGTTGGCACAACTGATAACAAGAAAGCAGCTAATCGTAACACACTACTGCCATGTAGCGTAATGTTGAGATGGTACAATAATACATTTGAAGGCAGTTGTATTTTCGTAAGTCAATTAATATTTTATTGTATTGGAGTACTCCGTTACTTCTAATCTTTATCTACTTTCTTCTATTCATGTTAATAGTCAATTAAATCCCACTCGAGTTTTGATTTTCTCTAGATAAATCAACACCTCTAGTGAGATTACTGCTGATGAAAATGATTGAAAGAATTTTAGTTTTGTCCTTTAAATGTGCATAAAATTTGAACCGAACAGATGTAACTTTTCGTTCTGCAAATGAATTTTACAATTGGGGGTAGATAAAAAGGTTATTTTGTTTTCTTCCACCATGTTAATAATATCAAACCAAGTGCTTATACAAATTTTGGCCACTCGACCGCAACTACGAGGGTCGTAAAAATAAGTTTCCCTGGGGACGTTTACAGAAAGGAAACACAATTTCATCGGAAAAATTTATTGGAGCACATACAAGAATTGTTGAGCTATTTTTCAACATATTTACCACCAGAATTGAAACATTTGTCATACCATTGGATCGACAGGGAGGTGCAGACGGCTGTCACACACTGGTTCCGATCCCAGGAGGCAGACTTCTACGACACAGGGATACAAAAGTTGATCCCATAGTATGGCAAATGTCTCAATTCCAGTGGGAAATATGCTGAAAAATAGCTAAAAAATGCTCCAGTATATATTTTCGTGAATTTGTTTTCTTTCTGTAAACGGCCCCAGGGAAACTTATTTTTTCACGACCCTCGTAATTGCACTCGAGTGGTCAAAATTGGTATAAGACTTATTTTGACATTATTAACATGTTGGAAGGAAAAAAATAACTACTAGGGTTGGATAAAAAGTAATGGCAACAGTTCGATATTTCTGACATGGCTTTATTCACAGGGGTACAACATTTACGTACCTTCTATATAGTCGCCCCCCTTATTTATTACCTTTTGCCAAATGTTTGGAAGGCGTCGTACACCATCAACGCGTCCATCTTTGTTGATGTTCCGTACTGACTGCCCTAAAGCACGGATAAGTTCATCTCTGGTATTTGGTGAAAAGATCGTAATCGCATGGATCATATCGGGTGAGTACGGTGGATGTTCCAGTAGCCCGCGTTTTCCGTCTGCCTTGGAGGTATAGCGTGGTGCAGTATTACCCCATCAATGTCATATGCCACAATGAACATGTCCTTCACAGCACTTTGTGTAGGGCGCACTTTCTTTGGACGAGGAGAACCGGGATGTTTCCATTCATTTGATTGGCGCTTCAAGTTTGGTTCATACGAGCGAGTCCAGGTTTCGTCCATAGCGACGATTCGTCCAAGAAAGTCGTCACCTTCCCTTTGGTACCGGTGCAACAAGGCCTTCCCGGAACGCTTTAACCCATCGTGCAACTGTGCGATATGGCAACGCTGCATTGCCACATGCTTCACGCAGTCCCTGAAAACATTCTTGTGCACTATGACCTCGTGCCATTTCAATTTTGATCCAGGAACGTTGCTCTAGTTTTGTAAGGATGGTCTTAGGGCGCTCGCACTATCCCTATGAAAGTGAACGTTCTACACATTGCAGTAGATTGATGGAGTAGTAGTAGTAGTAGTAGTAGTAGTAGTAGTAGTAGTAGTAGTAGTAGTAGTAGTAGTAGTAGTAGGCTTATTTTGCCTGGCAGAGTTAAGGCCATGAGGCCTTCTCTTCCACTCAACCAGGTTTCAATAATATACATGAAATACAAAATTAGATTACAAAACAACACAAAAGAAAATACCTTAGAAATTACATAAAATATAGTAGAAAATTACAAATAGTCAAGATCAGTTACATAATATAAAATTACAAATAGTCAAGATCGGTTACATAATATATAAAATAAAGTATAAAATTACACATAATCAAAATCAGTTACATAACATAAGGGGAATACACACACACACAAAAACACACAATTTATAAGACCTAAAATGCCCGAGATAAATTCGACGATTAATTCACTTGAGATATATTATACAGTTAATATACTAATAGGAGAATACATATGGGTTGCAAGACATAAAATGTTGATTAGCAAAGTCGTACTAAATGACATACAAACACAAATGATTAAGTAATATATCAAGATAATAAAAAAAAGAAAAGAGAAAAGAAGAAGAAGAAGAAGAAGAGAGGAGAAAAAAATAACTTGGTCATTTAAGACTATTTAGAAACTTCCGCAAGAATCTAGTTCTGTTCATTAAAAACATTTCTAAGTAGAGTGTACTTAAAAGATTTTAGACTCCGACTGCTCCTGATTTCCTGTGACAAGGAATTCCAGGAACGAGCTGTGTGTATTGTGAAGGAAGCAGAGTAGAGAGATGTTTGATGGAATGGAATTGATAGAACATGGTTATGCTGTGAACGTGTATCACGGTTGTGTTGGGATGCTAAAAGTGTGAAGAGAGGAACTAGGTAAATAGGTGTGGAATTATTTAAAATCTGATACAGCAAACAGAGTGAATAAACTGAACGTCTCTCCCGTAAACGAAGCCAAGATAATTGAAAGAAATACTCGGAGACATGATCATAGCGACGGCTGTTAAAAATGAAACGAACACAAGCATTATGAACACGCTGAAGCCTCAATGACAATTCAACACTAAGATCACTATACAAAACGTCGCAATAGTCAAAGTAAGGCATCACCAGGGTCTGTATCAAGATCTGTTTCAGTTTAGAAGGAAAGAAATTTTTCAGTCTTTTCAGAGAATGCAAGATTGAGAAAGTTTTCTTACAGACATATTACAGTACTGTCGCCGCTGGCTGCACTAACTCATCTAACAGTCCTTGTTCATGTCCACACAGCTGGCAGCTCTCGAACGCACCATCGTCACGTGACAGCAGTGTTGCCATTACTTTTTATCCAATCTATGTATTTATCTGCCCCCATCAGAATATTTGCTTGTAAGTGTATTGTTTACTGAATATACAGTAGGTAGGCTATATGTAATGTAGTAACATAACTTTCGAATTGCTTTTGAAGACGGTTCTGTCTGCAAGATTTATTTATGAGCTTTGAGTCAAGATTGAACTTCGGCAGGCCGCACCCTAGAAAACGGAGAACAACGCCCTCCTTTACCGCAAATCACAACTGATTCCTCCAGGAATACCAACCACGTTCTGTTGTGGGAAAGCCAAACCTTGGTTAAGGGTACGCCGCAACCCCATTTGCACTGAAACTAAACAGTCCTTGGAATACAATTCCAATTAACATTTATAATGGGAATGGGTTCCAGGTGCCTGATTCTCTTACTCTAGAGGCGAGGCAACTCTGTCTGTTTCTAATTGGCATGTCTAATATTAGCACACTGTCTCGTAATATTACAAAAGTCTTACTTATTGCATCACATAATTGGCAGAATTGGTACCGTAGTTTCCCCTATGGTCCACATTTGTCACATTTTCTTTGTATATTCAATATTATTCATCCAGATTAAGTGAAATTTTGCCTTCGGACTTTTGTAAGTGTATATTAAATAAATATTGACATATGTGTTTGAAATTATTTAATTACAAGTGTTGAAAAAATAATAAGCATTGGTACATAGTTGTATTCTGAGTTGCCCAACTATGGTCCACTCATATATTCATGCTTGAAAGTATGAATGGACTATAGCTGGATCTGTAATTATTAGTAAATCAATAAATTGAGTTTCTAATTTAAGGGTAGAAACATAATCTAGCACAGAAATATTAAAAATAAATGAAAACTACATGAATTCTTTTTATTAGTACACATTACATAAACGCACAATAAACAAGTGAAATCTGAAAGTCATTTTTCTGCAATAATGAACAACTACACTCACCGGCAAAAATACCGAGCCAACTAAAGTTTCTCAATTTTTTTATGAGGTGAGAATCAGAAAACCCATTATGAAATAAAGAAAACATTGCTTCCCAGTAAAAACTCTTTTTTTTATTATCACTTGCGCTATTATTTTCAACGCCAAACAACGGATATAATTAAAAGGCGTAAAAAAAGGTGTAAAAACTTACAAATTGTTTCAGTTTTCTTCCAAATGTTCAACTGATTTTGTGGCCACCCAGATGTTACTAATAGCGGATATTACCTCCCCTCAGCAATTGCCGCTTCTTACTATACATGAAAAAACAGCTCCATTGTTTTTCACATCATAATCTGTATCCAATTCAATTTCGTCGCTCTCATAGTCACTTACAGGGACGGTTGTGATCCTTCTACCCTGAAGTTTTCGTTTTACCGGACCATTATTCGTGTTAGTACCATTGATGCTGGAACAGCCTGTTTCTTTATTTACTGGACTATAATGTTAAATGGTGTTTTAGAATATACTGAGATACCGTATTTGCAGAAGTAAATAATCAAATTGTTCACATTTCATTAAAACAAATATTTCAAAATGAAATACAACTATGGTTCACGAAAAATTGTGGTACATAGTTGAGGACTGACTTCTAGCCTTAAGGTTAAACATTTTTCACGCAGAGTCCTTAACCTCTGCCAGTCTAATTATTACGTGAAAGTAAACACTATATAGCCAGGTTTAATTGTACAAACAATCATATATCTATAATTTACCAGTTCTACAGAGGAGAGCTTAATAAAACAGACAAACACAAACTGAGTGATTTCGTGTCTTCACGCATTCAATAGAACGATGCACACTGACCTTGTTAAGCATCCATATCATTGCCACGTGTAATGGTAGATAGAAGCATCTATGGGGAACATAATTCCATCACAGTGGCGCCTTAAATGGCAAACACCGAACTCTTGGGGGACTAAGTAATACATAATGCGTTTTGGACCATAGTTGGGTGCCTGGACCATAGTTATGGGAAATTACGGTAATCAATTTGTAGACGCAATAGAATTCATCTCTTCACTCAGATATCACTCTCACAACGATATTGATTATCAGAAGGCGGTGCCAACTGCGAACCTGATTCAAGGGGGGCCTTGGTTGTGCAACAGTTGCTTTACTCGTTAAGTGTTGTGATTGTTTTTGCGGGAAAAGTATGACATCCCAGCATTTAAGTTAATTTTGACTTTCCACACTCAGAGTCTAAATCACTGGTTCCCAACCTTTTTTTGACTGACGACACACTTTACTGAACGCCCACGATATCGCGACACACTTATTTGTTTTTATTAAAAATAATATAATAAGAACAGTCAGTGATTTTTTTGTGGAGGGAAAGGTGGTGGAACTCTGTGTAGAATATTTTTATTTTTATTACTGTTCACTGGACTGAAATTTTGTCGTTTTTATTCTTCTATTCGTCCAACTAAGACTTTCAAGGTCTAAGCGTAATTCAAAGAAAAATTATATTGACTATTACACTCTTACTACGTCATATTACTTTTGACCAATAAAACGGTACGAAAGGACGTATTTCAACCAATCATGGCTGCTTATCGCACAATTTTATCGCGTCCCTAGCAGCATTTGTTTAATTTTATCGCGTCCCTAGCATTTGTTTCTTTGTTTGCCAACATTTGAAACTGCGCTGGTCTCGACGTCAAAAAAAAAAAAAAAAAAAAAAAAAAAAATATATATATATATATATATATATATATAATTACAAACCACTCCAGTCGATGCACAGCAGTTTCAAATATGACTCGCATTGGCATTCAAGAACAAGAATTAATAAAAATCACTGATCATACCTATGCATCTTCTGAAATCCGATTTACAAATAAATGAAGAGCACCATTCGGAAATCCTGGATAAGTTGAATACACCATGTAGGCCTAAATCAACGAGTTCCACTTCTATTACGCACACGTCCAATATAACATCAATTGAACCACCAACCACATTCAAATTTGAAAATTGTACATTCAATAATTATTCCTTTTAAAATTATTCATTCGGAAATCCTGAATAAGTTGAATACACTATGTAGGCCTAAATCAACGAGTTCACTTCTATTACGCACACGTCCAATATAACATCAATTGAACCGCCAACCACATTCAAATTTGAAAATTGTGCATTCAATAATTATTCCTTTTAAAATTATTCATATTTATTTTTTATGTCATCGTCGTTAATTAAAACTTTTCTAACACTTGTGTATATTAGTTAGGTTATGTTGTAGCTTCTGCTATATGATATTATAGTCACGTATCAGAGATTGTTTAATATTAAGATTTACTGTAAATCATCTGTCAAGTGACGTTGATTACTAGGATTCGGATAATTGAAGTGGAATGTTGCATTTTAATAAAAATGAAATTGAATCAACAAAGCCTTCTTGACTAGTAACATTGCCATCGTGTATAATAAGATCGAGAACTTCTCGACCGATGAGAAGGCATTGCTCACTACTGCCATCTAGCATGCATCTAGCGTAATATTTGTAATGCTGAGATGGTACAATAATACATTTGAAGACAGTTGTATTTTCGTAAGTCAATTAATATTTTATTGTATTGGAGTACTCCGTTACTTCTAATCTTTATATACTTTCTTCTAATCGTGTAATAGTCAATTAAATCCCACTCGAGTTTTGATTTTCTCTAGATAAATCAAAACGTCTAGTGAGATTACTGTTGAAAACATAGTTATTCACACACATTTCGCTTGCATGATGAAAAATGCAAGAAAACGGTGCCGGAACGCCGTTCCAGCGCGTCTTTTTAGTTTATTCGGCTCCATCGACTGATTTGACAAAACATTTCCGCATAACAGACACTCGAGATTTTGTTTATATTAATCTTCATGGCACGTAAAACCATATTGCAAGTACTCATCACTATATTTATGAAACGCAGTACGTTTTTGTGAATCCTGAAGGGAATTTCCGCGCACATTTTAATTAACACTGATGTTATCTAATTCTAACCCAGACATTGATTCAGATTGTCTTTTTCGAATTAAAAATTTGTCCATGATAAAATCTAAATAAAGCACTTTTCATAAAATAGTCGCATAATAACCCTCTCATACTCAAACTGACCAATATGTTCTGACGATTCTAAACTCTGTTTATTACTGAGCGGGAAGAGTAAACGAATTACTAAGCATTGTTGCAGGTGTTTACTTTCATTGGTAAAGTCTGTCTCAAAATAAAATGTATCATATCAAAGACTTCGTTGTAAATAAAAAATGCGTTGTAAAGATACTTTCTGGATGGCATAAAATTTATTTTTCAATTCCAAAATTTCGCGACACACTCCAGGGGGCCATCTGTTTTTTCGGTCAACAATTACCAATTACGCATTTGAGCTGCACTTTGTAATGACACCGGTACGAATTTCGTAAAACGCATAGTGACAGAATTATAGCAGTTTATAACCCCGGAATGTTTCTGCGGACACACTGTATTTTAAGTTTCTTTTCTTCCGAAACAACGCCAATCCTTGTCTAAAAGTTTGTGTTATTGTGCATGTCACTTGAAAATTCGCTCAGTCCGTAAACCGGTGATAAAAAAAACTATCCTAGTCCTTTCATAAAAATGAACTTAACGCGTTTTGGAATCACACTCTTCAATTATCTATTACCAAATAACGAAATTAGAAGAAGATTCAGTACCGTAAAAATTGTAGACCAAAATAGTTAAAACAAAATAATCCAATAATAATACACTTCTTAAGAAATGTCTCAATTTTCTAAATATTTATTCATTTATAAGTTCTCTGCCCAAAGGTAAGTCCTTCGTTGCAAGCCCAGCATTATCCAATCTTCTCTCTTTTCCGTCTTTCTCAGTCTTCGCATACGATGCATGTATCTCAATTAATTTATTTATTTATTTATTTGCTACTAATTGTAACAAAATATAATATAAACAGAAAAATTCTAGCTCGCCCCTGAAAGAGTAGAACTCGTGCTCAGGGGCGGATTCCTGAATTGAAATTAAGAAGTATATAATACAATTTGTCTTATGTCTACTACGCAATAAGAATATATAAATTTAAATTTACAATTTTTCATTATTTATAAAATCCATACATAACTTTTTAAATTTAATACTAGAACTATTAGAATTGACAAGATTAGGATATTTAAATATATATTTGTTATATATTCATGGCCCTAAATTACTACTATGATTAAATATTGTAACAGTGTTGCATTTTGGTTCAAACAATCTTAAAGAATTCATACATTTTGTTTCATAACTATGAGAATACAATTCAAAATTATTTCGATTTTTATGTATGAATTTTATTAATACAATGTAATAAATTCGTCTTACTTTAAGAACATTAAAGTCTAAAAACAATTTAATGTTGTCTATCATCTGATATCTTCTTCTGCCCCTAACTTTTTTCCCGTTTACCATTCCTTCCAGAATATCCTTCAGTAGGCAGTTGCTTCTTCGCCAATTACCCAACCAATTCTTTCTCTCTTTCTGATCAGTTTCATCATTATTCCTTCTTCATCCACTCTTTTTAGCACAGCTTCATTTATTATTTTGTTGTCCATTTCATACGCTCCATTCTCCTCCATGTCCACATTTTAAGTCGGCCTGGGGACGCCGTCAGTATTGTGCCGGCCTTCTGTGCCCGAGGTTGCGGGTTCGATCCCTGCATGTCGACCTGGTTGGCAAGTTGGTATAGTGCTGGCCTTCTATGCCCAAGGTTGCGGGTTCGATCCCGGGCCAGGTCGATGGCATTTAAGTGTGCTTAAATGCGACAGGCTCATGTCAGTAGATTTACTGGCATGTAAAAGAACTCCTGCGGGACAAAATTCCGGCACATCCGGCGACGCTGATATAACCTCTGCAGTTGCGAGCGTCGTTAAATAAAACATAACATTAACATTCGATCCCTGACCAGGTCGACAGGCTCATGTTAGTAGATTTACTGGCATGTAAAAGAACTCCCGCGGGACAAAATTCCGGCATACCGGCGACGCTGATATAACCTCGGCAGTTGTGGGCGTCGTTATGTGAAACATAATTTAATTTTAATTAATTCAACATTTCAAATGCTTCTAGTCGTTTCTCTTCACTTCATCTCATTTTCTACGGACATTTAGAAAAAAGAAATGAGGAAGAGAAATGCTTTGTGTGCCATGTTGCAACGTATGGGGCAGAAACATGGACATTACGACGAAGTGAAGAGAAACGAATGGAAGCATTTGAAATGTGGATTTGGGGAAGAATGGAGCGTGTGAAATGGACAGACAGAATAAGAAATGAAACTTTTTTTTGTTGTTGGTTATTTTACGTTGAGAGAGGAGCATAGGTTAAGGGTGTTTGAGAATAAGATTGTTAGGAAAATATTTGGGGCTAAGAGGGATGAAGTTACAGGAGAATGAAGAAAGTTACACGCATTGTATTCTTCACCTGACGTAATTAGGAACATTAAATCCAGACGTTTGAGATTGGCAGGGCATGTAGCACGTCTGGGCGAATCCAGAAATGCATATAGAGTGTTAGTTGGGAGGCCGGAGGAAAAAAGACCTTTAGGGAGGCCGAGACGTAGATGGGAAGATAATATTAAAATGGATTTGAGGGAGGTGGGATATGATGATAGAGACTGGATTAATCTTGCTCAGGATAGGGTCCAATGGCAGGCTTATGTGAGGGCGGCAATGAACCTCCGGGTTCCTTAAAAGCCAGTAAGTAAGGTTCTTTTACGACGCTGTATCAGGTTATTTAGCGTCTGAATGAAGTAAAGGTGATAATGCCGGTGAAATGAATCTGGGGTCCAACACCGAAAGTTACCCAGAATTTGCTCATATTGGGTTGAGGGAAAACCCCGGAAAAAACCTCAACCAAATAACTTGCCCCAACCGGGATTCGAACCCGGTCCACGTGGTTTCGCGGCCAGACGTGCTAGCCGTTACTCCGCAGGTGTGGACGAAATGAAGCTTTATGGAAAGAGTGGAGAAGAAGGAATGATGCTGAAACTGATCAGGAAGGGAAAAAGTAATTGGTTTGTGCCACTAAGAAGAAACTGCCTACTGAAGAATGCACTGTAAGGAATGGTGAACGGGGAAAAAGTTCGAGGCAGAAGAAGATATCAGACTATTGACAACACTAAGGTTAATAGGAAGGCAGAGAATAGGAAAGCTAGGAGAATGCTGTTTTTGTAGTGAAGGACGTGTCTTAGGGCAAAACAAATATGAATTAACAGCACTGTATTAACTGCTAGGTTGTTTAGCGTCGATAGAATTATTGATACTGAAATGCTACTATTTAACAAAATTAGGTCTTGGATTTACCATGGGAACACCTAATATTTGCTTTACTATTGGAGAGTATCTCGAAAGAAAACCCAACTACAGTACGATCCAAATTTCCTGACGTTTGGGCGTATTTTCTTATACGATAGTAGCCAGTAGCAACAATGCTGCGTTGCCCGTACGGGCATTCTTTGGCGCCACCTGTAAAAATAATACGTGCACTCGGACAAATTCTTCGTAAAGGGTCTCTACATGTGATTAGGTTTAGTGTTGCCAACAGTTGTTCATATAATCTCGCTAGATGGCTTTCGATAATCCGTGATTTTCTAACAAAAATCTCCAGATTTTAATACGTATTTATTACTATTATTCAATTTAATAATAATAATAATAATAATAATAATAATAATAATAATAATAATAATAATAATAATAATTAGACTTCGTTGAATTGCCACACGCAGCATGCAATCAGGTTGCCGATGTACGGTAGTATAGAGGAGGTGAGCGACCGCCCGGTCTCGTAGTATAAGCAGGAGTTGTGACCGGTCCAAATAGATAGAGCAACTACAGCTAATGTATACCTATGTAAGCACTTGTTTTTGCATTACTGTAGTTGGAATAGTCAAAGCTTGACATCTGTTCAGTGCAGACAAGAATTCAATCAAACATACTACAATGAGAGTGTTGCTGTTCCAAATAATTGCCCCTGGAATACCCTTACCCCCGCAGCCAGTACAACTCTCAGAAGTCCTTAATTTAGTGGATAAAGTATCACAAACCGTTATCCAAAATAACAATTCACTAATTTCAGAAAAAGTGAAATGTAAGTTGAGAAACATTATTGCTGAAAATTCTGCCTATTGACAACTTCGTATTATAAATGATGTACTATCAGGTCACGACAAGATTTCTGAAGTTGGTGTACTAAAAAGTAGTGACTTTCCGTTCTTCAAATATGCACCTATTACATCGTGTGATGTTGAACGTACATTTTCCCAATATAAAAACTGAGTGACCATCGGAGGTTCACTTTGCAGTCGCTCAAAATGTACGTAATTCTTCACTGCAATGCACATATTCAAGAATGATGTGAGTATATTACATTAAATTTTAAGAGTTAATATATCTCACTACAGAATAATTGTGTATTTACATGTTTAGACATTTCCTACTTCAAAGATCATTCATTATATTTCTTGAATGCAGGATACAGGTTTTATTGTAACCGCAGTATACTGCTCAGTGTTTACATCAGAGGCATACTCCATCCGTTGCACGTCCCCTTCTCGTACAGTCTATACCGCGTGCGTAGTAAACCTTACGATTCTCGTGGCAATTCCACGAAGTCTAATAATAATAATAATAATAATAATAATAATAATAATAATAATAATAATAATAATAATAATAATAGTAATAATAATAATACTAATAATAATAATAATAATAATAATAATAACAACCATAGGTCAAGGTAAAGTATCCACCCGCCAATATAACGAATATTGCACACTTCTATCATTGCCAATGTGGCGCTATAAAGCAATTTTGAACACTTATCACAGTCACAACAGATTTCAATTCTTATTGCAGTATATGTTATATACATGGAATTATCACTACATCAACACATTCGTTATTTTACAAAACACACTGAACGAACTACGAATAAATGTAATGAGTTCGATTCCCGGGCAAGTTACCTGGTTGAGGTTTTTCCGGGGTTTTCCCTCAACCCAATATGAACAAATGCTAAGTAACTTTCGGTGCTGGACCCCGGACTCATTTCACCGTCATTATCACCTGCATCTCATTCAGACGCTAAATAACCTAAGATGTTGATAAAGCGTCGTAAAATAACCTACTTAAAAATAAATAGGCCTAAATGTAATGATGAAAATTTCTCCCCGACATCACGATCCACTTTCACTAGGTGGCATCCGACAGGGCATCTAGCAGGGATGGCAATGTATGCAAACGGAATGTTACTACAGGTGTGTAGTATTATGTGACAGGTTAGGTTAAGTTATATTAAGTGTGTAGTATTATATGAGAGGTTAGGTTAGGTTAGGTTAGGTTAGAGTAGGTGTGTAGTATTATTACTATGTTGGTGACACTGAAACCCCCTCCATTTTCTCCCTCAAATGCGTGTAATTCACGAAATATGGCAGTGTTCTTCATTCATGCACATAGATTTTATTATATAAGTAAGGTGTGTATTTGGGGCGAATTTGGGTAGACATAATTATGGCTCTCCCAGTAATCATATATTCTAATTTCTAGTACTCCATACATGTCTCGTTCGATTTTTAACGTTTGTTTACAATGCCGTCGCACTTACATTTTATTAGGCCTACTGTTCGATTGTTAGAATGACCGGTATTAAACTTGCAAAAACAACAATAACGATAATATAAATTAAATATCAGAAACTTTAAAGATTAAAAACCGCTAGTATTCCCGCCAAGCGGGATAATATAATTTTACCAGCGAGACGGTTATCCAAAAAAGCTAGATTTAGCGGGAAAATCGCTGAATTGGCAACACTGATTAGGTTGAATGGCATTATGTTCCTGAAACAAGAATCTCATTTCTACTCCAAGCGGTTCGCATTTTATGCGTCTTAATCACGTCCAGCTGATTCATGGTTTTTATGGTCTTCCACGAGTAATGTTTACACAGCTGCGTGTCGATAAGAAAGCCTTTCGAAGCACCAAGACGTCCAAGACCATACATGGGCACAATTTTCGGTTACGTGAGGCACTCGATTTGAAATAGTTTGTTTGCTAGGAGAGGAGACTGCAGAGTAGGATGGGAAATATAAACTGCTGTGACCTGCGTCACCTTATCGTAATCGCTAAGGCGGTCAGTGGCGAATTGTTAGGAAAGCGCTTGGTTAACGTGAGAGACTCGAAAACTTTTATTCAATTTAGCAAATTAATTCGGCAGCGTTATTCATAAACCTCTTTACTATTTCTCCATCATTGAATTGATTTAAATCACAGGCGAGAAATTGCGTAACTAGCTAATAATATTCCATCACGTTGTCTACGTTTATTTTCTTGAATATTCTGGCGTTTATCAAGATTACTTAATAGATTTGCACGTTCTCGACCTAAAATAATTTCAGAAAATCATATTTCGTTTTCTACGCACATTTGATATTTTTTTTTATAAATTTATTTTGGAAATAATATGTACAAACATCATTTAATTCCCCGTACCTTTTAATGCAGCGTGTTTAAGGTATAATGTCATATTTAGTATACTATGCAAATGTTAAGATCATAAATTTTCTTCGAAATAGTACGAAAAATAACATTTAATTGGTCTTACCTTCTAATTCAGCATGTTCTTTATGACATAAGGAGTAATGTCGTTGTATATTAAATTTATTAATGCCTAATAGGATTTTCGAGCATAACATACATCGTATGTTCTCCCCTTCTAAACAGCAAAAAAAAAAAAAAAAAAAAAAACGCTTCCTCCCATTTCTCATGAAATAATCGTTTTCTAACGCGTACACACTGCTTTAATAATGTCATTATGCCACCACTGATATTGTTTATGAAACAGATATAGAACCTGCCCACGCCTAGGACCTACGTGAGGGAGGAACGGGGACTGTGAACATGATGTCACTTAGAGCGATAAGCTCTGTGAAGGTCAGTGAGGCACAAATTCTCAAATGAGGCACGATGCCCATCTCTCTCCAAGACTATTAACTATAAACAGTATTCATGCAGGAACATAAACATCCGATAAAATGATTGTGAAACAACAGTCGAGAATGCCAGTTCGATTTCTGTTTGCCTTGTGTGTAGGAATTCGACGTGCTTTGTGTCTGTGAAGTAAATAATTCGTTTGTAATAACCATCTTCTGTGTGTTCTTATTAGTTTATTACTTTATTTGTTTATTAGCAATATAAAATTCAATTATGTCATTCAACAAGGCCAGTACTAGTGAAAAATAATAGATCCAGTGGATATTGTAGCAAAGTTCGGAAAATTATATTTCAGGAGCATAGTATCAAAGTTAGACAACTCCATTTTTTTTTTTTTTTTTTTTTTTTTTTGCGATTTCGAGATATTGATTGTTTCTCATAGAATTTTGTGTGCTGAATGCGATTCTGGAACTTTATGTTAAAAAATGGACAGAACAGAGCGAAAATAGCACTTAATTGTGCGTTTTAGAATCAAAATCTAAACAACTCCACTGTGGTCCAGTTTAAAATTGGGACAATTCCTTCAGTAGCCAATGACAAGCCTACATTCGTACCACCTTTTCCCATCACGTATTGAGAATTCAACATGGCTGTTTGTTTATATAATAATAATAATAATAATAATAATAATAATAATAATAATAATAATAATAATAATGATGATTTATTTTACCTGGCAGAGTTAAGGCCATACGGCTTTCTCTAATACTCAACCAGGAGTAAAACTGCGTTACAAAAAAAACACTACAAATTTACAAAGTACACTACAATTTTACAATGTAAACAACAAGTAAGTAGAAATCAGACATAATATATAACATACAGAAAGAAAGGAAAAAGCATAATAAAATGTGAACAGCAGGTCAAAATAAATGTTAATGGTTATATATAGCTCAAGTTATCACATTATAATCGGTTTGTGGATGAATAAGTACTCTTTTATGTAAGTTTGCTTTGAAACCGAGTTAGAAATGACTTAGATTCAAAAGTTAGATCACTTCATTTTAAATATGGCTTCATTTGGTTTCAAAAACAGACAACTCCATGACTTAGTTTCAGAGATGGACAACTCTACTTTTGAAACGTAAATTTAGACTTGAATATTGATTTTAATCACATTTTGAGACTGGAAAAATATGTCTATGGCCCAGAAGAATGTTTTAAAAAAATGTACGTATAACGGTGACATTGGTTTCCAAGAATCTAGTTTTTCGCCTCCCCTGTATAAAAAGCAAAGTAGAGTTGTCCAACTTTGATAGCAAGCTCCTCATTTAATGTTCACAATTTCTTCAGAAAATATTCGTCGCAAAAAAACCTAAAAAATCTCAATTTTTCTAAGTATCAAGAAGCAACTGCCGAGGCGTTTCAATAACTGTATCAACCGTGTTACGTGTTTGCAGACAAATGTAAAAAGCGAAAACACAGGGTGCTAAGATATTGTTTGTCTCGCCTTGAAAACATTGGTATACCTAAAAGTGTGACAAATTTAAATTTAAATAACCTTGAAAACACACCATTCGCTTTTCCCCTGGAATTTCAAACATAACTTTAAAGGTATGACAATTAATATTTGAGGAGAAAAATTCGCTCCGGGGCCGGGGATCGAACCCGGGTCCTTGGTTCTACGTACCAAGCGCTCTGACCAATGAGCTACGCCGAATTCAATCCACAGTACCGGACCGAACCCTCCTCCTTCATTGTTTCCCTTTTTGGCCAGACTCCAAGTTAGACGTATGTATTGACGTATGTCCAATGTCAACTGCCATTATACTAGGAGCGCACTCAGCTGAGTGACTTGTATGGCCGGGATTCCACAGTTTGAGGCGGTCGCCTATGGTCGATCGTCGTTGCCCACGACGCCTTTCCTTGCCCTCGGCTGCCAGCTCCGTCATATATGGAAAGTATCTCGAGGATGGCACGTCGATGTAAATAATTAACTATGTACACAGATTAATTTGGGCGCCAGCCTCCTCGAGATTACTCTGGTAGAGGTATGAGGTTCCCAGGTCAGCTGCAAAAACGGTCGGGACATGGGGTTTGGGAGACGTGCTCGTAAGTTGAAATGATGTAGGCGCACACCAGAAGTTGTTGGTAAGAACTATGAAAACGTTTATTATTATTATTAAGTGTTCGTTTCAGATTAGCAGAAATGCGCGTCCAAGTGTATAATATCTCGCTCTCACTTCCCACAAGTTGGTATACTAATTTCTGAGTTCACGTAATTATATATTTTTTTTGTACTATAAAACACCAGTAATATAACGGACAGTTGATAACGTGATGAGAGGAAAGAATTCAGACTTATAATAATAATGCAACACACGACTTCTTACTACACCCACTAAAAAATTCTAAGTCCGTAAATTGCTATACTTCCGAGTTAGGTTTGCCGAGAATATGTGGAGTGCAACTTCTCCGAACACTGTCTATCTGCCTTCTGTCCATCTGCCAAATCTATCCCCTACTTTCAACCACCAAACATAGAATTTCGCCCTCCTATCTATATATCACGTGTCTCTATTAAGAATCCTGATTGGCCATGATTACACTTACGTCACTTAAGACGCGTTCTTTCAAAATTGTTCGTTAACTAGAACATCCCCCTACTTCCGGCGTCCTGACAATTCTCTGACATATACCAGATCATCTCTTTTGGAACCTGGCTTGGCGTCATCTTACTGACCACCCGCAGGCAAAGTCCATACATTCCCTCATCAGTCAACTCCACGCCTGGACACATGTTTCCTGTCCGCCTAGCTTCCTTTCGGTCTTCCTGTCCACCTGTTACTTCCGTCTCAGATTTTTGAAACTAACTTACACGTCCGCGCATCCTATCCATATAAGAATATTAACACGAAATAGTAATCTAATGAAAATCTCCTTATCCTATACGAGGAACCGTCTCAAGTTACGTGCATAATAAACCGTACAAATATATGCACTGCAGCTATGAGAATATTATATATTTATTAATTTGTCCTATAGAATAATATCTGTAATATTGACAATTAATATTTGAGGAGAAAAATTCGCTCTGGCGCCGGGGATCGAACCCGGGTCCTTGGTTCTACGTACCAAGCGCTCTGACCACTGAGCTCCTCAGATATTAACTGTCAATATTACAGATATTATTCTGTAGAACAAATTTATAAATCTATAATCTTTAAAGGTATGGTTTTTAATGCATTATTGATTGTTGTATGAATAAATTATTTATTATTGTATTGCGTTATTAGAACGGATCTTTTTTCAACGCCAGCTGCGCATCTCTTCCGCCTGACGAATTCGGTGCAGCACGCATCATCCGCTCCGTAAGTTTGACAACGTCGCGCTTGCACGTTATTGGCTCTCGCGAAACGTCAGGAGATTTGGACTCCAGTGTAGGTAATCAGCTCCAGTGGGAATCGAACTCACATTGGGGCGCAGCTCCGGGTCAGCACACAAACGTATCGTATACCGTATCCTATGTTTTTGAATATTAGAACAGGAAAAATAAATTATAAAGGGCAATATCATTCACAACACGATTACAGAACTGAATGTTTGCGAAACGCAGACAGCCTATAATGACAAAGTTGTCACGTTTGAGACGCATTTTTTTAAGTTCCATTTTGACGCAGTTTGATGAACCAACTCCCAGCAACTCATGAACTAGATGTTCCGCATTTTATCCAGTTTGCATAATTCATGAAGAGAACCAACTGTGTCGTTCTTCGAAGCTGAGTTAGTGAAACTCGTGCTGTAGCTTTTATTTTTCAGCTGCTTCTTATGGAGCTGGGGAGTTTGTCTGCAGCATCGACTGTCTTTATTTTTCTTATCTAAAACAAACAGAAGGGGTGATATTTTCTGTGCTCTTGTGCAAGGTGGGTTTAATTTCAGTATTGTAAACTTGTGATCTTTACGCAGGATCGTAGATGTTACTTAATTACTTAACAGGTGGGTGAAAGGATTCAGTGCCACTCTGGGAGTTTTTATGTGTATGTATTTTATTCACACTGCAAATGGGTAAATACCCGGTGGCAGTGGTAACTAATTACACTCAATAATGACAATTAATAATAAGCACAATTAATAAAAATTACAATTAATAACATAATAATAATAATTACTTACTTACTGACTTTTAAGGAACCCGGAGGTTCATTGCCGCCCTCACATAAGTCCGCCATTGGTCCCTATCCTGAGCAAGATTAATCCATTCTCTGTCATCATATCCCACCTCCCTCAAATCCATTTTAATATTACCTTCCCATCTACGTTTCGGCCTCCCTAAAGGTATTTTTCCCTCCGGCCTCCCAACTAACACTCTATATGCATTTCTGGATTCGCCCATACGTGCTACATGCCCTGCCCACCTCAAAAGTCTGGATTTAATGTTCCTAATTATGTCAGGTGAAGAATACAATGCGTGCAGTTCTGTGTTGTGTAACTTTCTCCATTCTCCTGTAACTTCATCCCTCTTAGCCCCAAATATTTTCCTAAGCACTTTATTCTCAAACACCCTTAACCTATGTTCCTCTCTCAGAGTGAGAGTCCAAGTTTCACAACCATAAAGAACAACCGGTAATATAACTGTTTTATAAATTCTAACTTTCAGATTTTTTGACAGCAGACTGGATGATAAAAGCTTTTCAACCGACTAATAACAGGCATTTCTCATATTTATTCTGTGTTTAATTTCCTCCCGAGTATCATTTATGTTTAACTTAATAATAATAATAATAATAATAATAATAATAATAATAATAATAATAATAATAATAATAATAATAATAATAACAGATCATCCTAAATCAAATGAAGCACGATCACTTAAAATAACATTTAAAGTAAAAATAATTTGTATCTTAACCCTAAGTTCGAATTAAAACCCACGGGTATATGTTCACACCTGCACAAGTACCTTTCAGCACTACACTCATTTCGCTGACAACTCACTCACTGCACTGGAACTACGACACATTCCACTGATTCTATCCTAATTTCACTAACACTTCAAAAATATTTCACTGTTCAAATTACTTTGCACTGCCACTATAAACTATGAAGCTTCACTTGCAGAAACACACTTCACTTACACAACACACTTCACTTACACAACACACTTCTTCGCTGATACAACACTTCAAATAACAACATATCAATTACATTCTTTAAATACTGTGTGTAATATACTACCGTCTATTAGTAAAGTCTTTAAGCCTATTTTTAAATACATTTTTTATTATTGGTAAAGCCTTTAGTAAGTCTGCAGGTAAAGCATTCAAGTCCCTGATAGTACGATTGAGAAAAGAAAACTTTCCAGTGTCCGTCCTCTGCCTTCTTTCCCTCAATATATATGAGTGGTCGTTCCTTGAAGAGTAATTCGGCGGCTGCAACCTATTTTTTATTTATCTCCAGGCAGGCTCACCTCTGTATGTTTTGAACATTGCGCATAATCGAATTTGACAATAAACATATAAATGTAATTAATTACAAAGAATGTGCAAGTGGAAAATATGAAAATAAAGACCAAATGGTCCACACCTGTGGAGTAACGGTCAGCGCCTCTGGCTGCGAAACCAGGTGGCCCGGGTTCGAATCCCCGTCGGGGCAAGTTACCTGGTTGAGGTTTTTTCCGGGGTTTTCCCTCAACCCAATACGAGCAAATGCTGGGTAACTTTCGGTGCTGGACCCCGGACTCATTTCACCGGCATTATCATCTTCATATCATTCAGACACTAAATAGCCTAGATGTGGACACAGCGTCGTAAAATAACCCAATAAAATAAATAAGACCAAATGAATATGTAAATGTAGTCTTTCTATCACAGCGGACTTAGTTTTCGTCGAGTACGAATTTATTTCTTCTTTTAAGCGTGGTTGCGTTCAATATGAAACACCCGACAACTACCAAGAGACAACTGTACACGAATACCTCACCTTTTTCACTCACTCCCCCACCCCTACTGCCTTATAAGGAAAGGATAAACAAGACATTTTCCCTGCCTACAATTTAGGCTCCAGAGTAATCTATTGACAGAAGTGTCGTATGACCGAAAAGATTCGTCACCAGAAAAGTGAGACCAAAACTGCCTGAAACAAGAATAATAAACCCGTGTTCTGGAGTAGAACTTCCGTAGGGGAAAAAGAGATGTCGATTAATAAAATTGAAAGAAACTTTGTACTCAACTATTTCGAAGTGACAGGCCCATTACACTCTTAAACTGTAAGCCAGCTATATTGAAAGTTCTCGCCGGCCAGAACGCTTAAATATACATCACCTCCCCTATGGAAGGAAAGTGTAGATTTTCTTTGTGCCGTCTATTGTATTCGTGAAGTTAATCTAGCAGAACAACAGACTCAATCATCGCGTCCTTAGAAAGAAGACAGATGAGGGAGATTGCATTACTTACTAACTTCGAACAAGCAATCAGTTCTGCAGTCTGCAGAATTTCCAATAGCCGATGAGACGACAGATTCCACAAAGCACTCGGCAATGTTCTGGGCATTCATTCTGTTGAGAGGTTTACATATAACATTTTCTTCAAATTAGTATCCACGACGTGTTCCCAAATTAGACATTTTCTGTTTCGATTTTGAACTGTGATTTACTATTTAGTCGTGAAAACAATCATCATCATCATCATCATTGGCATTACGGCCCTTATAGTTTAGCCTTAGCCTCCCTCAGAACATCCGACCAATCACTCCTGTCTAATGCTCGTGTTCTCCATCTTCTAATTCACGTTCCATGTAGCCAAATACATATCCTTATTCCGTTTGCCTAGTCGTTTCTGATGATCAGTCCGGCTTGCTTCTTTGGGTTTCTCAACGTTAAAATTTTTCCGGGATTGGGTTGTCAACCCAAAGCCCAACCCCCAACCTGGAGGGCCAGGGAACCTTCTGTTAGGGTTACCATTCCTTAGCCGAAAAAATCCCGTTTAGGCGCCGGATATTCGCCTTGAGTCTTCCTAGAAGACCTACTGGTTTTCTTTTAGTGATGGCCATTCCCGAGATTTAAAAATTCACCTATTCGTGAAAACAATGGCAATAAAAATTATGACTCGTAGATTTCAGAAAATTTCTTTTAAAATTTATACCTCGGGACTAGGAGAGATGGCGGTGCACAACTTCTAAACACTAAATTGTGCACCAAATATGCCTGGGTTAAATCCCAAATCTGTCCGCAACGGCCCCCTTGGTGCTATTCGACAGGAGTAGGTTACGTTCCGACACCGGGTTTCCCCTTCTCCCTTCCTCATCATCCTCACTCATTCCCTACACTACATTCACATGAACACTTAAAATACACTCACCCTAATATACGAAATAACTACTTCACAGATACACATCATGCACAACGTGGCCCGCCGAAGTGGTGTGCAATTTGAGAATGGGTCACAGTTCTGCCATCTATCCGCAGTATGCGGAACCCGAATCACGCAAGTGAAGTGGGTAGGCATTGGACACACACAAACACACAGATTTATCCTAGCGCAGTAATTTGACAGGTGTAAGTACAGAACAACTAAATAGTAGAGCATATGCTCATTTCGGGTATCTGTTCATATGTACCATTCCAAATGTAAATTGTGAATAAATTTGACTTCGAATTTGAAAAGTAGAAGTGTACGGCGCATGTTACGACAGGGAAGCAGAGAAAAAAATGATGCGCTCCTGGTGGTCTAGCTGTGAAGCTTAACATTTGAACGCGATATTGGTGGTTTTGTTTATCAAAGTATAAATATTGTTAAAGATGAATGTAATTATTTTTGTGCGAGATCGTGCGTATTTGCTTTTTTCCGCACAAAACCAATACGCGGTAAGTGTGAAATACCACATTCAGTATTCCCAACGTAACACACATAACAATTTCCCTCTTCTTACCGCTTAAGCGCCATATTCATTTTACTGCTTTAGGCTTTTAACATATTATTTTTAGAGACGTTTAACATAGTAATAATTATAAATTGGAAACTTACCACTGCAATTTCACCTAAATTGCACTGTTAATTATTGTTCTTAAATATTTGCAAAAATTAATTAAACCCTACAACACCACATAAGTTACTGCATTTGTAATGCAAGTAACATTAAGGAAGCAATGAAAAAATCAACAAGATTCCAGATGCCGATGTTATTACTGAAATATGTTATATAAATAATATTGTTAAAATATTAAAATGAAAAATAAATCATTACATAACCTTACCGTTTGTTTTAAGTTCGCATTTATAGACTGGGGGGGGGGGAAAGACAGACGTATATCACGGCCTGCTGGAATATAGTAAACACAGAAAACATTTTATAGCAACAATGTTGAAGATAGATATTTTAGTTTTTAAAAGTTGCCGTCATTGAACAGAAACCAAGATGGAGATTTCATTGCAACTAATTAGAAATTCGTCTTTCAGGTATGTAATAAACGATCTTCGCACAAAATAATGTACGATACACGAGATGTATATTTGTTTGCATGTTCTCAACTACGTTTCGATTTTTCAATCTTTTCCTCGAACATGAAAACATCAACATACCGCTCTTGTAACGCATATTACTATTGTATGTTCATGTTATTTAAGATAATAAGCAAAAATTTCAACAGAGCAAGTTTAAATAAAATATTAGTTGATCTGGTGAAATTTTCACTTATTTTTTAAATTAAATAACATAAACATACCAACGAATCATAAAATAGTCATCAGGCTCTCGTTTATTTTGTTGTTCTGTATCTCGTATACAACGGTGCTTCCCACTATCATCCAATCAGAAAATTCCATTGAAACGTTTAGCGCGGGAAACAAAACAACTGTCTGCATAGTCTTGCTACCGGAAATTTCTCTCTCAATTTCACCCCCCTGGGTGTAAGTTTAATATTGCTTCTTTTTTTTGCTAATTGTGTAATTCTTGTTTTCTAACCTTGAAAGTGAGTTCAAGTGAAAGCTTTTGCATTGTACAAACATCTGAGAATTTAAAACTAACTTTATCCATGAGTGAAAAGTTTAGCATCCGATATGATGCCGAGGGTGATAATTTTCACGAATGCATGAAATCTGTTTACTCTCGCGTGCTATACAATATTTTATCCATTACTGGTATCTAAATTTAATTTTAAATTGACTCTTTCGTTTATATAACGTCATTCCATTTTCGACCAATGAAGTGCAATTAAATTTTGAATTCCAACCAATCACAGTCACACTTTGCGATAATTTTTGCAGCTAGATTTATCGCTATCAATTTATCGCATAGTCGTTCTTTTGTTTAGTCGTTGTCGCCAACTGTTTCCCCGTAAATTGATGATCATGAATATATTAAGATGCAACTACACGGTTAAACTTTTCTTTCAACTTTAAAGCAATGAATGCAAGATTGATATTAATATTAATTAATATATTTACGCAGTGAAGACGACGTTCAAAACGGCGCTTCATCTAGACATAAAATCTTCATGCATCTTAATTTAACGTACGTTTTAAACTTGATTCTTTCAATATTCTTCCCAGATTGCACGCATACGCGATTGAAATATTGAACTGTGTAGATGCAGCCTTAGTTCCGTTACACACTACAGCGAGAATGCGTTTGTCGAGCTATAAAAAATGCTTTCCTGTAGCACGTATTTAACGGTCGAAATAAGGCACAGCTGACAGTGGTCGTGCTCACACAGGTAATCTAACCCTGTATAACTGTAGCCTATAAAATACATCTTCATCTTCCAATTCCATGTCCATTGTAGGCTATCTGAAAAAAAAATTACATTCCTTCATTCAGACTAGATAACTGCGTTTTCAACAATTCTTCATTTAATTAATGTATTAATCAGGTTACTGTAATTATATTATACAATTTTAAATTAAATCATGATTTCAGCAAATAACGAAAATGTATTTATATTATAATAATAAGAGAAAAGTGCAGTACATGTAATTAACATTGTTAAACCTGTACTTCGCTTTTCGCAATTGGCATTACTGAATAATAACATCGAATTTCTTTATTGCAGTAATTGATATTCATCTATTTCAACTTCACAATGTCTGAATAGGTTAAGTATTTGTAAATATACAATTATTAATAATTTTTAATCGAATTTTAGGGATATATTATTTACATTTTTATTTTATTCACGAAATAGTCCTAATAAATGTCACTCGAGGTCTGAGATTTCCCAGATAAATCCACTCGCTTCGCTCGTGGATTTATCGGCAGATCACAGACCTCTCGTGACATTACTACAGAAGGTATTTTCTTTGTGATATTGTTGTTTATGAAGAAGTTATAAATTAATGAATGCATGGATTTTATTGTTGCTGATGTGTTGGTTGTCATGGAGAGAGCGAGTCTATTAAAATATAACTTGATCGACACTGAGGATATTATTTGGGAGGGTGGTGTTATTGTTATTGTAATAGCACAGTCTAGTATATACAGTCACGAAACTCAATACGTAGTAAATATGCATCCACAGATAGTTGCTAACCACTAGGATCGCTAATATCGCCACTAGTACCTGCACAGTCTATTGTTCCTAGCACCCTCACAACTCAAGCTTCGTGACTGTATATACTAGACTATGGTAATAGATCGAGTTGAATTTCATCACGAGAGAGTATGTTGAATTGTACCTTTTATAAGATGAGTTTCGGATGGATCTTGTTCCTGAGTCTCTGTCAGGCAACATACAGTTGAATCATAACCAGGGAAAGGATTTATATGTAAATACATATTTACTTATAAAGCTAATATAATTTATATTTTGCATTATCTTTATGTTTCACAATGTGTAGGGTTGAAAAATCCTACTTTTATTTTCCATATTTTTCCATATTTTAGAGTTTAGTACATATTTTCGTTAATTTCCATATATTTTCCATATTTCATATAAAACAGCCCATATTATATTAGGTTTAACAATAAAACAAAACAAAATTCCATTAACTTTTAAAAATACATTTCAACAATAGAGATTTAAACACATGTTCAGTAATCCCTTTAACATCAGAGTTATTTGAAAATTAGCAGTCCTATCAACAATGGGAAAGTAAGTTACAAAACTGTATTAATTTAATTTAAAATTTTTAACAGACTTCAGTTGTGCAGCTCAACAGTTAAATGCCAGTCAGAGTACACATAGGTTCAGTTTTGTAAATCATACTATAAAGACGGTAAATATGCCAAAAGTACGTCATTCAGTCAATTTAAAATCAAAACTAACAAGTTACATTTCAGAATTTAAAGAAGATGGTTTATCAACTGACAATAAAATATTATTTTGTAATTTGTGTCAGTGTGCAGTATCATCTACACAAAAGTTCCTGGTGCAACAACACATTACAACTAGTAAACATCAGGCCAACAAACAACTAAATTCCAAGCAGAGACAATTGTTTTTAACACAACCAACAACATCGAATGTAAGATCTGAGTTTAACATCGACCTGTGCCGTTCTCTCATCTCTGCTGATATTCCTCTCTACAAACTAAAGAATAAGGTCTTCAGGGAATTCCTTGAAAAATATACTCAACATACAATCCCGGATGAGTCAACACTTAGGAAGACGTATGCTCCATCCATCTACGATGAGACAATACAGAAGATAAGAGATGAAATTAAAGATAGTTCAATTTGGGTTTCCATTGATGAGACTCCCGACAAAGAAGGTAGACTTGTTGGTAATGTAGTTATCGGTTTGTTAAGTGAACAATATTCTGAACGAATTCTTTTACATTGTGATGTTCTAGAAAAGTGCAATAACAAAACTATAGTTAAACTGTTCAACGAAGCTATGGGTATCCTGTGGCCAAAGGGTATTATGTACGATAATGTGTTATTCTTTATTAGCGATGCTGCCCCTTATATGGTCAAAGCTGGACAAGCATTATCTGTTGTATATCCTAAATTGACTCATTTTACTTGTGTGGCGCATGCATTTCATCGTGTGGCAGAAGTGGTCAGAGACAATTTCCCTAAAGTAGATTTGTTGATTTCATCAGTGAAAAAAGTATTTCTCAAAGCTCCCAGTAGAGTTAACGTGTTGAAAGAAATGTACCCTGAAATTCCATTGCCACCAAAGCCAATTTTAACTAGATGGGGTACATGGCTAGAAGCAGTTGAATATTATGCCGAACATATAGACTCTATTAACAATGTTCTCCTTGCATTGGACTCTGAAGATGCAGTCTCAATTGATACTGCGAAAACAGTTACCTGTGACATAAGTGTGAAGAATGACTTAGCTCACATTCAGCATACATTTTCATGCATCATAAAAACGCTCAAAAGTCTCCAAAATAGGCACCTTTCACTATCTGAAAGTTTTGAAATTATAAATAGTACTGTGGAACAACTGAATCGTGGTAGAGGTAAAGTTGCAGATGCAGTAAGAGCTAAGGTGGACACTGTACTTTCAAAAAACCCTGGATATGAAGAACTACAAAAGGTTGTTGCTGTGATGAGTGGTGAATCAACAGTGAAGATTAACTTGGACTTATCCCCAGCAGACATTGTGAAATTGAATTATGTACCAGTTACTTCTTGTGACGTCGAACGCTCTTTTAGTCAGTATAAATCTATCCTCAGAGACAATAGAAGAAGATTCACTTTTCAGCACTTGAAAGAAATGTTTGTAACCTATTGTTATGGTAACAGACAATAAAAATTGTGTTTTGTTGAAACTACATTGGAAGATAAGGTACGTCCATTATATTTTTTGTTTAGTTTGATTAAAATGTACCAATATTTAACGTACATAGTCATTTTTTTATAATTTTAAGTCCATATTTAATTCCATATTTTGGTAAAAATCCATATTTAATTCCATATTTTGGTAAAAATAACTACATATATATTTACATATTTCATATATTTTTAGTCCATATAAATCCGTTCCCTGATCATAACGAATAGAAAGAAGTGTGCGCACTCCTATCTGTTCAGCATTGTCGACGGTGACCAAGAGAATTAGTAGCGCTGCGATCGGTATTGCTCAGTTGGAAGCGAATATCCGTAAAAGAAGCAGTAGAGTGTTCGTTCATTTCGTTTGCTTTTTTGTGTAATTAAGTGCGTTAAATACTTTAAGTGCCAATAAACTAATCTGCAATTATTCGTACACGAGTGACAAGTGAGTAGCTCTCACGATTTATTTAATAAAGGACGAGATTATTATGTTTTTCTCGTGTTATATTTGAAGCAAGTAACTGTTGGTGAATACATATTGCACGCCTACAAGTAGGCCTAAGTTAAGTTTTACATATTAAACTATTATTTGTTTTACAGTGTGATGTATATGAATGTGTTTTTCCTTCAAATAGTTTAAGTACAATGCCAGTTACGTACGTATATGGAGCGAATGGTAAACAGTGCAACTTACGTTGAATGTATTTTCGTACTTACACACGGAACAGACTGAGCCAACTCTGCACTAGCGCCGCGTGGTATCGGCCGTTTAAATTAACAGAGTGCGACCACTACTTCTTTCTATTCGTTATGGTTGAATGTAAGCAAAATTACAGAATAATATACAAGATTGCATTGCTTGTTTTCTTTACAGTCCGCCATGGTTTAAGAAATACCAATGTGAAACATAGAGTTATTCCAATTTAGGGGTCAAACGTTTCAAATTAGGTGTCATGATGGGTTCCATTCTTGTTGAATGCAGATTAGAAGGGCGAATAGGGATTATATAGAATGGACACTAGGCGTATTTTCCTGTTCTGTTTTTATGTGCGCATGCGCTCCGTCGGCCTTTAGTTCTACCATGGATAAATATATAATAGGATGCGAAACTGCGGTCAGCACCATCTGGCAGTGGGGGCTGAAATAAGATGATCAGCGCCCAACGTCGTAGGTGATGAACATTAAAACTACGTGTAGGGTACATTACCCAGAGTTCTCTATTTATACGTTCGAGATATTGCTCGAGGACTCGACGAGGAGCCAAGATGGCAGACAGAAACTTGCTAATAAGTGAACATAAAGTGATATTACGTGTGTGTATAAGTAGTGCATGTTAAACAGTGATGTTTAAGGACGTTGAAAAATAGTGTTGTTGAATGTATTGTAAAGTAATAGTAATATAATAAATTGAACTAAGTAGTTCTTGCAGACTTTTCCATTGCGCTGTACAATAAATACCCAAAGAATACAATCCCAATTATCTAACCTTTTGCTTTATTATTTTTGTCTGTGACTGGTTATATTTTAATTGGGTAGTGTAAATAGATCGTATCTTTTATCTTCCTGTTGGCTCCGGTAAGAATTTTCAGTAGAAGCTGCTGTGAGGACTAAAAATGTAAATGTTTTATTTTAAATTGAGTTAGTTTTGAATATCGATGAGGTTGGGAGGGAATACTTTCTGCACAGTTTAACATTTTCATCACCAGGTGCGCTGCTAAATGCGTGGAGTAATTACTCTTTTCGCTACTTGGTGCGCTGCTAGATGTAATAACGCCCCTCCCTCTAACAGGTGGCAGGAAGATCATTTTCTACAACAGCACCTCTAGTATGTGTTACGGGAAACTCGGTAAGTTTCTCATCCCATTTTTTTTTTTAATTGGTGGCACTGTATGCCTGTTTCAATAAGTTCCAGGTCTCTTATGGAGCCTTGCCTTTCGCAGTCGTATGGAGAAACATGATTAATGTGACACTGACGTTTTCATCTTCCTTTTATCTTCATCAGTGATGGAGATAGGTGAGCTGAGTGTAGCAGGTGGAGGGTGATCACTGAGTTAATTCTTGCATGGGAGGGTTGATGTGACAATGTAGCTTTTCCAGATAATTTTTCCGTAACGTTCGAACGTAGTCACTAAATAAACTGATGTCGAGGTCTCTGTATAGTTTGGTATTTCGGATGTGGTAATCTGCTCCAGTGATGGTTCTGCATACTGCACGTTGGATACCTTCGAGTCTTCGAAGATGGCGGGGGTGGGCGTGAGACCATGTCGCATCCTATTATATATTCATCCATGGTTCTACTTTCAAGCGCTAGAGGTTAGTGTAATCGAACACAAGCTAAGACAATAATTGAATATAAGAATTGAGACACAGGCTCCAAACATCGCGTCGACCTGGTTGGCGAGTTGGTATAGCGCTGGCCTTCTATGCCCAAGGTTGCGGGTTCGATCCCGGGCCAGGTCGATGGCATTTAAGTGTGCTTAAATGCGACAGGCTCATGTCAGTAGATTTACTGGCATGTAAAAGACAAAATTCCGGCAAATCCGGCGACGCTGATATAACCTCTGCAGTTGCGAGCGTCGTTAAATGAAACATAACATTTTTCCAAACATCGCCTACCTGTTGCATAATCCAGTAACAGCTTTGCTTCCAATAAATTCAAGTTAACAGCTTTTCCTTATTTCTTAGTGGTAAACTAGTTCTAATAATAATTTTTTGTTTTATATAATAATAAATTATATTATCAAAATATACCGGTATTTCTATAGAACTCAGTTTATTCGAACCAAAGGGGCCAATTTAGATAACTTTTTTTTTTTTTTAATCTATGGTTACTGTTTTTGGTAGAGCGCTAACAACTGTTGAACATTTACAGCATGACAAGCGAATACACGCGGAATCAGTTGCCACCTTTCATTTAGCCGTAACAAATGTACCTGTTCATCATGCAAAGAAATTTAACAATGTCACAGTTGTTCGGATCAAATTTCTGCACATTTAAAGGATAAAACTAAAATTCCTTCAATCATTTATTATCATAATACACTGCTCTCTTAAATTGACTGAGCATATTGGGAATTATGAATGGCTTTCCCAAAACATGCTATGATATTATGTTTCAAAAATTAAATTATGGTTTATTTAACGGCGCTCGCAACTGCAGAAGTTATATCAGCGTCGCCGGTGTGCCGGAATTTTGTCCCGCAGGAGTTCTTTTACATGCCAGTAAATCTACTGACATGAGCCTGTCGCATTTAAACACACTTAAATGCCATCGACCTGGACCGGGATCGAACTCGCAACCTCGAGTACAGAAGGCCAGCGGTATACCGACTACGCTACAGAAACCGACATTTATGTTTCATATTTAAAGAATTTTTATTTCAGAAAGGAAACAAAAACGAGCAAAATTTTATTAAACCTTGAAACATTTGAAGGAATAACCCCTTGCAATTAATGGCATTAGTTACGGTTCATTCTGTATAAGGAATAGATAAAACAGTTCGGTTTATATTTGACTAACCTTCATGATAATGATGAAGGCGAAGAGATAGAAAAAGTTCTGTTATATTATTATGAGAAGACATTTAATTCTGACAGTATAGTGTTCGTGTTACTATATTTTTTTACGTTCGTTACTAAAGACCTGTTTTTACTGTTATTTCATTCCTTATTATGTTTTAATTACCGCTGCTTTTGTCTAGTAGATGTTCAGACAGTTCCGTACGTATAAGAGATTTGTGTCAGTCCCTCTTCAGGTAACTTGAAAAGATAGGTTTCCTGTGTGTGTGAGAGAGACTTCGTTAGATAACGAAGCAAACAGACTTGAAGCTTTAGGTTGACTAGCTCCATTCTCTGATCTGTAATCCCCTGGGGAATTGAGCCCTGGGCAGTCTTCAGATAAGACGCGAAAGGAACAACACAAACGTTGCTGATACCATTGGGTGATTTTCACTACAGACATTAGAAATCAATCGCTGAATACCAAAACAAGATCTGGGCAGAATTTTCCATGTACTACGGTGAGTTACTGCCACAATTTAAGAGGGTTTTACTTTCTATTTGTTAAAATTATAAAGAGAAAACATGTAGATGCTGTAAAATGTCAATTTCGAAGTTTTGATATAAATAGGTACAAGTTTTCAGAACCTCTGATATAGCAGAGTGGTTTTGGATAATTTATGCCATCTATCCGTCTTAATTCTAGACTCTTGGTTGGAATTTTGTTCATATTCAGAACCTACAAGTCAATTCATCCGATAATGAAAATTAAATAAAATATATTTCTTCTAATATCCCTCTGGCAAATAAGTTCGCGAACTGATCCTAGAAAAAGTGCTACATGCTTCATTGCTGAATATCGCTTCGGTCACCTTCAAAGTACTGCTTTTGGGAAGTAATTTTAACATTTTTGTTTTAGATTTCTGCATGTTGCTTTATTGTTTTGTAGTTGTAATTTATTATTGCTCAGCACTTGAGTATTCTTTTTCGTAGTTTTCTTTTTTTACGCCTTTTGTTCATTATTCTTTGTCATAATGGCAACTTCTCTTAGTTGAAGGAGAAGAATAAAATAAATAAAATATGCTATGAATATAAAAATTAGCCTATACGTCTCATGTAAAGATTAATTTTTTAGTCCTACAGAGTTTATCTGTTATAACAGTGGTTATTAGAGGAGAAAAACTCGCTCCGGCGCCGAGGATCGAACCCGGGTGCTTGGTTCTACGTACCAACTGAGCTACCCCGAAGTTCAACCCAAAACACCGGATCGAATCCCCGTCCTCTAGTGTTATACCTTTCGTGGTCTTACTCCTTGTTCGACATATATTAAGTCAACTGCCATTAAACAAGGAGCGCACTCATTTGAGTGACCTGGTGGCCGGGATTCCACAGTATATAATATGCACTGTCGGGAGAATAATCTACGTGAAGATTAATTTTTTAGTTCTACAGAACTTATCTGTTATGGTAACAGTGGTTGTTAGAGGAAAAAAAAAAAAATCGCTCCGGCGCCGGGGATAAATTTAACTCACTCACGCACCGTACGTTTGGCCACATTTTATTATATGGCTAGATCATTTAAAATAGTCTCAAATATAATTACTACCATAAAGTAAAAAAGAGAGGAATTTTCTTAATATTTCAGCATTATTTAACCATAGTGTCCCCTTAATGAAATGTGGCAATGACGTTTCTCACCACATCGAAGTTCTCGCAGTAGTGATTAGCTACGAAGGCGAGATTACCACAACTGATATTCTCTTCCTAACATCTCTTTCATAATTAATTTAAAAGAGCCACGAATTAAGCCTGTACCATCTGGCCAGCATTTCATTACTGTCAGTGGTGTAACTGGGGAGAACTTTGGAACAAATGACTCGCAATTACTGCGATGGTATAATTTGTACTCTCCGCCCAACGAAAGAATAAAGCCATGTAAACACATGCACGTTTGTCTTGATTCTCTTTTGTTTGATGCATGGCCATCTTTAAGTTAGAGTTGCAAAGTCTACTACAGTACTTCTAATTTGTGTTCTGTGATCTACATCACTTTATTCTTTCGCTGCACAGATTATAGGTTAGAATGAGCCTCCCATCGGCCATCGGAATGCTGTTTTTCAGCCAGTTTTGTTCGTCAGTTTGTGGCGTAAAATAAAATAGCGAAATATCGTTCTTGTTAACAAATTATTACAATTATAGCAGCTTTGCGTTTGTATCCAAGTTTAATTAACGTTTTCATTAAAGCTAGTAAGGTGAGATTTATAATTAATTTGTGTAAAATGCCTTTCTGATTAAACATGTAAGCCTACATGTGCCGTAACATCTGAATGTAAATTCATTTAATTGAGTTTATTCCATGAAATGAAACCATTATTATTTTTTATTGGAATAATGTCATTCTGTAAATGTGCTGTTTGCGTGTAGTTAACTAAATGGCTATCACTTCTTCTTTTGGAGATCTAAATCATGACCCTTTCTCGTCAAGTGCTCGTTGATTTTGTTTTATGGAAGACAGACGGAATTTAGGAAAATTTCTTTAAGGAATTCCGCTAAAAGTATTGAATCTGTGGGATTCATTATGAAGAGAAATTTCTCCAACACTGCATCGAATAGTATAGGCAACAATGATTATTCTTGTTATACTCAAGGTAACATAGAAAAAATTATAGGTAAATAATTTATTTTAATAAAATTTGTATTCTCTACTCGTATTTTTACTGAGTTTACCAATTTCTTTGAAAATTAATAAACTGAAGAATCATAACCTTTAAGCGGTCAACATCTTGTTGAAATAAATTGCAATTTACCTGAACTACCCTCGTTTAGGAACATATCCATTTTTTGTAATTTTTGACGCAACTGCCCTTGAAGGACCAAGTCGTCTAGCTAGCTACTGGTCTCAAGTCCACATGCCTCAAAAGAGGTGAACGATCATCCAGCCAGAACGAAGATAATATATGTTTGGTACGAAGATCCTTCAGTCATTATAGTTGGCTTTCATAACGTGTAATAGATCAATTTCGTGCAACTTTTGGCAGGGCGGGCGTCACTTAGCAACTACACAATTTCAGTGGATTTTCCTGGATATTTCCCCTTTAGGCCCATAACACACTACACCGAGAACTATGAACTGTGTAATATGTGTGGAGACAGCTATCAATGCTTATGTCTTCACACAATAGCGAGAAATATGTTGGTATACAGGGAAGTCATCTCTGTTGATAATTATAACACGAATTTTATTACGCGATACGAAAGGTACTACGCGACCAAGGCGGGAACCGTTTGGCGCTGCGATTCGCTTCACAACACAGGCCGTGCTGTAAAGTCCGCATCAGATGCAAAATGAAGCACAAGCTGAACTGCGCTCTTGTTTCATTATTATTAACACGCTTTATATGTTTATGTTCGTATATATAGTTAACTTTATTGTTTAGTTTTATTTTATCATATTTATACACATAGGAATCTATTCAGAAAACACACCACAACATCGGTGTTCGTAAAGAAGGGAACATGAATCGAAAGTAACTTAAACTAAAGTAGGTACTGTATTCTATACAATATTGCATTTTATATACATTTCTTACCTTAGCATTTTAAAGTGGCCGGACTCCGGACATTGTATATGAGGAAAGCTTCCGGTATAAAACATCACTACCACCAGCATGGGCTACTATAAGTCGTTGACCTGCACTGATATTTATATCTGAAACTTTTACATTTTGCCAACATTTGTGGACAGTGTAATGGGTCTGGAACCATGTTTCGTCCAGGTAAATAACGGACTACTATATCAGAGCGTTCTATTAGATATTTTATTTTATCTTTACACTTTTTGAATGCAAACCCCATGGACAGTATGAGTTTTCGTAAAATTTCAAAATTTCCTTGCATCCTTTAAAACCTACCTCTCTCTCACAAAATTTATGCAACTTTCCTAATGTTGGAAGCTCTTTGTAGAGACTATAATATTTATGAACTTCTCTTCTTATGATAAATTTGTCCATATCGTCTAATTCAACCTATTTGCAGGAGGTCGTCTAACTTTGTTTGGTGTCGATATTTCTACACCCTTGTCCTCATATTCTTTACCTTCCTTTCTAATCTTACTGTTTCCTTATTTATCTTCACAATAGCTGTAGCACGCTCTATTGTCTTAGATAGAGGTAGGAATAAACCCGTTGTCTTTTCTTCATCACAAAACTTTATGACATTATAAATCATGCTCCGCGCTTGGATGTGAAACACGTCTCCCTACATGCGACATTGCGACCAGATTGAAACGCTAGGCATTGGATGTGACGACACTTCAACAGTAAACATACACAGCGAGCACTGAGTTCCTCATTCTGCCACGACGGGTCACGCCTTGGTCGCGTAGTAGTTTGGTCAAGGACCTTGCTTATAATACTATACAAAGTCCTTGGGTTTGATATACACTGATGAAAATTTAGTTACATAAATTTGAACATGTGACTTTCTATTAATTGTTAAATTTAATTCAATATAAAATTTAATAGGCTACAATTAGATTAGGTTACCTATGGGAGCGGAAAATAGGTGGTGGGGTAGATATGTTTAAAAAAAACGCTAACCGACCAATGTCAGCTGTGCCTTATTTCGACCGTTACTCAGTGCTAAAGGAAAAAATTTTCCGTAGCTCGACGAACGCATTACATATTTCTCACTGTAGTATGTTACGGACGTTATTGTGGTGAATGCCCGACAATTCTCAATGTAACAATCAATTACACGAGAACTCTAAAAATGTTTGATTTAGCGGGAATTTACTTTTAACTGTTAATTATGAATGCTGGTGTTTCTCTGTTGGGAATATTTGAAAGTACTCTGATGCGGCTTTTGTACCAGTCGAACTCCTAAAACCAATAGAGTGCGCTTTTTCCACTCCGGTTCGTGATCCGCTGTTCTTTTGCTGGGGATTTGCCGCCGGTAGAATCAACATTGTGTTGTTATTCCGCCGTAGGATAGGATTGCTGCGTCTTCTTCCACAAAGCAAGAAGATTTACGTAAGTGGGCTTCGAGAAACAGTTTCGAGAAGTCTTAAAGGATCATTACAACTGTCTTGCAGTCCTTGTATACAGCCACAAAATGTTCATGTCTGCATTTAGTTCATGTAGTCAATTTAACCTTAAATAATTATTCAACACTGAAACAACATTCTTGATCTACGAAATCTAAGAAATATTAATTATATTGTTGATGATAATAGTAATAACAATAATAAATATAAACATATTTTAGTGGTAATATGATAAGTATCATACTCTAGGAAAGTGGTTCCCAAAATGTAGGCCGCGATTCCCTAGGTGGTCGCGAGACGATTTACAAAATAGAACAAAAAACGCTTTATTAATATACATTTATATTTTATTTATAAAAATAAATATAAACAACATTGAACTAAAAATAAAAAGTGTTTCAATAGTTACAAATTTAAAAAATAATAATCATCATCATCATCCTTCACGAATTAGGCCTCTGTAGACCTGTTTCGGCCCCATCTAGCAGTCTTCTTAAAGGTCTTCCTGGTCGACGATGTCCTCTAGGTTTATATTGCATCATAATTTTTGGGATTCTTGAATTTTCCATTCTTCTTACATGCTCTAGCCAATTGAATTTGTATCTGCTGATTTTTTCTTCTACTGACTCTACTTCTAATTGTTCTAAAATTTCTTCATTCCTTTTTTAAAAAATAATTCGTGTGATAAATTTGTCTCTTTTTGACGAAGTTGCTTCTGAAATTCGAACTATCTATTCGACACACACACACACGCACGCACACACACTTACTGATATCATTTCAATTTCAAGGAAATTTCTCGCTTTTGTTTTGATGACAATTATAGACTAGAAATTTATTTTGCATAAATACGAGGTTTCAAATTATGTAAAAATTTAAGTTTTTCTCTAAAACTCGAGGTTCTCTTACATTTCTTTGATCCAAAACTGGTCTACGCTGCGAAAAAAAATATAGTTTCAACATTCCATCAAGTAGGTACTTAGTTTTCAATGAATCTTCCTTTAATGTTTGTTTTTTAAATTTTAGCTAGTTAAACGCAATTGCCTAAAAATGGATTTAGTTCCATCTGTTACTGTCGTAAATGTTTCGATTTTTTTCCCGGAAAAAAAACAAATTCAGTAGACCTATTTGTTGTATCATACGGTACGTAATTAATTTTCCATGATATCTGAAATTCACTGGAATTAATCAAATTTCTTTTCGTCAAGTGGTGTCGAACAAAATCAAGTTTCCTCATAATTCTGTCGATTTTGTCTCTGGCTGTTATTATTGTTAATATCTTGTTCTTTCAAACTACTGTTCAAAGTATTTGCGTATTGGAAAAATATATCACGAAGAAAGGGCAGCCTAAAGAGCCAAAGATAATTGGAAAGTAGGTTTGCATGTTTAGATTTCTCATTTTGCATGTACTGGTATATTAGAAATTGGGTTGTATTCTCTGGGCTTGAGTAAAACTATCCTTATTTTCGATTTTACAGGGATTTGTATTTTTCGAATAGGATTGAGTACATAGATAGTTAGTAGAAATGGATTCTAAAAATGTTCTAAATATTGCGTTCATCTACAGTATTGTCGACCTGGTTGGCGAGTTGGTATAGCGCTGGCCTTCTATGCCCAAGGTTGCGGGTTCGATCCCGGGCCAGGTCAATGCATTTAAGTGTGCTTAAATGCGACAGGCTCATGTCAGTAGATTTACTGGCATGTAAAAGAACTCCTGCGGGACAAAATTCCGGCACATCCGGCGACGCTGATATAACCTCTGCAGTTGCAAGCGTCGTTAAATAAAACATAACATTTTAACATCTACAGTATTTGTGTGTTAATCCATGACCCTTTCAACTACAAAGAATTTACAGGTTGGAATTACATCCAATATGTATAAGTCCTAATGTAAAATGTATCACATTATAATCCGTCCAACATATACGTAAGTAAAGTAATAAATTGTACTTAATCCATTGAATATTTACAAATAATCCATCCAATATATACCACATAGTCCAGTCAATATTATCAAATGTAATCCATATAGCATATCACTTAAATTATGGAATATATCAGACGTAATCTATCCAATGTATCACACGAATTCCCTTCAATTTATCAGACGAAATCCATCCAATGTATCACATGTAATCCATCCAATATATCACGTTCAATCCATCCAATGTGTAGCATGTAATCCAGAGGTCTCCAAAAAGTGTATCGTCATTCGTGCTCTCGATGCTGCCCGCCGTACACAGTGTGCTGTAAGGCTCGAGAAGGGGAAGATACTCGTACCAATCAACAGATAGGGCGGTCAGTGGGGGATCGCTGCAACGGTCTGCTTATGTTTACAAATAATAACATCAAAAGAATAAGAAATATCATACGTTTGTATATTATTCTGACATACTATGAAGCTGGAGCCCCGTCTGTTGCTATTGATACAAGCCATTGAAAATTCAACCTCTTCTGTTCTATGGTGCCTTTCAGTGCCTCGAAAAGATCTTCTCCAGTTGTATTTAGTAAATGCATCTAGAAGACATTCAGACACAGCAAAATGTTCATTAACTCCTTGGATGAAAATGGCTAGGTGAGCTTTGTCATTTCTATCTGTGCTTCCGTCCAATGCAAGTGAGTAAGCTACAAACTGGTTAATTGTGGTTTCGACTTCAGATGCAATTACATTTACAATCTTGAAATTTCTTCTCTGAACTGTAATTGGAAATAATTTAATTTTCTTAAACTTTGACTTTGTTCTGGACACAGTATTTTAGTAACGTCCTGTATGCACGATTTTACAAATGATGCTTCTGTAAAGGGCTTCATTAATTTTCCAATATTCCAAGCTAGAACATAGCTAGCAAGAAACTTTTTTTGTTTAAGACTGAGAACACGTGTATGATTTGTGTTTGTATTTTCTTGTTTTATATTTATCAAAATATTTGTAGGCCTAAGCATTTCACCTGAAATTAAACAAAAAAAAAAAACTATACGTTTGTCATGCGGAACTGAGTGTAAACGTATTGCAATGTACTGATTACTATGTATAACCAACAGTTTTACAGATAGCCCCAAAATAAATTATTTTCACATGTCCAACATGCCTGCTATTGTATGATATTCTTTGTGAAGAGTCGAGTATTGTCGTCGCATGTTGAGTTTTAACACACCCTTAAGAATTTTCGAACAAATTAAGCATTTCACATTCTCCCCACTAACACAAAAAATGTCTCTTCCTATTCATACTTGAATGTACTACGTTCATGATTAGAAGACATTGTGAAACGGTGGAACACGTCGACCAACACAGTGATAATGGCAGTCCGCCACTGCTCTTCATTTGCGCATAAACATTGAGTACAGTACAGGTGGGGATGGGTGAGGCGGAGCGCGCTCATTACGTACTGGCTTCGGTTCCGTTCAGGGGTTTACTCACGAGTACGGTTTTGGGGACGTCTGATGTAATCCATACAATATATCACGTTCAATCCATCCAATATGTCACATGTAATCCATCGAATGTATCACATACAATCCATCCAATGTGCAGCATATAATCCATCCAATATGTCACATGTAATCCATCGAATGTATCACATACAATCCATCCAATGTGCAGCATATAATCCATCCAATATATCACATGCAATCCATCCAATAAGTCACATGTAATCCATACAATATGCAACACTTAAACCATACAATATATCATACGTAATCTACGTCTTAGGGTAGCACATCTTGTTACCCTGTTGATTACTGTATTTTAGTTATGATACTGTATGCTCAATAAGAAACAAGCAAAAAGCTCACATTAGAAGATAATATATATGGTAGTGTGTCGTAAACAAAATAAATATCTCGTCGAAAAGTGGGTCGCTTCTTCATAAAGTTTGGGAACCACTTCCCTAGAACAATTCGCTTTCTAGAGGCCCAACTTTGTTTTTCGCAATAAAACATTATACATTTTAGTTTAGAATAATTTAAATTTATATACATACACTGAGTGAATAGATAGAGGAACACCAAAGTAGCAATCCAATCCATTCTGAGAAATCAAGAGCTTTGCTGACCGTTAACTTCCTAGAGTTACAGCAAACCTTAATACAATCAATTGATGTGGATATATACAGCGTATTCCGAATCTCACCGGTCCGGTGGCATCAATGACGTCACGTTGCAGCGAAATAAGGAACAAAACTGCTGGAAGGATCGATGGCTGTCATGGCGACTGTTGTTGTCTGTGCTACGCTAGCAGAATTTTGCGAAATTTTCGTACTTCCATCCCGTTCAAAGAAAATATAGCATAAACAATTTATTTCTTGAACCGGTAGTAATAACTGGTCCGTTGACATTTTCGCTCATAAGCCATTAATATATTGTTTTTACGTTGTGCTCATTACAAACAATACAGCAGAACTAAAGCAGAACACACCGCCATGACACAACAGTGCACGATGTCATTCGTCTGCTAATTCCCGCCCTATACAAGAACCAATCAGATTCACTGATGGCGGCTGATGGAGACTGCCACCACCTCTGCAAGCTGATGGCACCGGTGCGACACCGGTGAAGCATCAATGACGTCATCGGTGGAATTCGGAAAACCGTGATACCATCGGATTGCTCACCGGTGTGATTCGGAATACGCTCATATTTGGAGAAAATGTCCGTTACCATTTCTATAATGCTCTGCGCACATCTTGATCCTAATCGGAAAAACGCCAATACAACCCGCAACATATTCATTTCTCCTTACTGCTGTAAATGCACGATGAAACCTGGCACAAAGCATAAATGACAGAAATGAAATAACTCTTAAATAAAAGCAACATGTATAATTATGTTTAATTAATTTCATACACGTCATAACCTAAAAACATACAATCAGAAAGCTACCAAACATTCCACGCAATTATAGGGATTCTACGAATCTCCTGTCATCTTTTTTCGTAGTAACTAAAAAATTCGTTAATGGAATTATTGAAAATATAATTACATTACCTTATTCTAAGTAACGTCCTTTTTATTGCATATGATTCTTGGAAAAGAAAAAAAATATGAGAACCATTATACCGGGTCTTTCACAAGTCCGTGAAACATTTAAAAAATGTACCACAAATAAACTAAGCAACGGATACTACATTTTATTACACAGAAATGTAGGCAAACTCCCCAAGTTTCTTTTTTTTTACATATCTAAAAAATGCGCAATGTGTCCAACCTTGCTGATACGGCAGACATTTAGCCGATAATCCATTTCATCCCACACGCGTGTCAGTATATCACGATCGATCAGTACCACGGCCGCGGTGATACGGTCGTGAAGTTCCTGAATGTTGCCTGGGAGGGGGTAAAAAAACAATGTCCTTCACAAATCTCCATAAGAAAGAATCTCAAGATGTTAAATCCGGTGACCTGGGTGGCCACCGCATTAAAGTGTCATCTTGTCAACAGCGTCCTATCCAACGTTATGATAAATTTATGTTGAGAGAGCCTCGTACGTCATTGTTGAAATGTGCCGGACAGCGGCGAACTAAGACAACTATGCGGTACAAAAGCTTTTTCCTAACAAAACTAATTCACTGCTACTCCTCCTAGCGACATTCCACTGCAACTATGCGATACAGGCTTCTTCCTAACAAAACTTGGAGAGTTTCTCGTTCTATCAGTGTAATAATTACAATTATCCGTTGCTTAGTTTATTTGTGGTGAATTTCTAAAATGTTTCACGGACTTATGAAAGACAGTATATAATATCTATAAGACGAAATATTATGTAATCCGCGTTATTGTTTGTTGTTTCTGTTGCTATGGAAACGAAGTTACCGTATGATTTTCTGGTTTTCCATTCTCTCGTGTATTTTATTTCGTAATTATTCTAGAAAATAATGAAACATTGAACAGAAGCTTAATTCTGTACTGAAATAATAATTCTTTGATCAGATATGAGATATAAAAAATAAATTATCTTTTTGCCTCTCACAGTGAAATGAAACTTTAATGGCATGTCGACAGCAGTCTACTGTATATTCAACAAATTTTATGTTAATTCCATTTCTGGAACAACCTCATGTATTTTGAAAAATTTCTAACCTTTTGATGCAAATGAAATGAACATTCTCTGAGAAAATGACGTGCTCTAATCCTAATGCTTCGTTGTAATAACATTTTTATTAGTTTTTTTTTAAACTTTTAACGGTCCCTATAAGTTATCGATTAATGTCAAATTGCAAGAACCTCCAATAATGTTCGTGGTTCGCTAAAACGTTCTCTGGCTTAGCTATTAGGTCTGAGCTCGAACTTTTAAAAGGTTGGTGCTTATTTAGTAAGCCTAAGCTGTAATTAAACTACCAACTTCTGAAAACAAAAGGTAATATTTGGATTTATTGTAACAGGCGTACATCTAAATGAAACTGTCGACCATCCGATGTAATACACATTTCATATCTGCCAAACATATTTATAGAGACACTCTAGATTTCGTCATCCGTACAGACAGAATTAAACCTTAGCCGTATTATCACTTTCATTAATTTGTGAACTTCTATTAGTTAACTTACAAGGCTCTAGCTTTAACAATTTCGTCTCTTTCCAAGCTGTTGTCATGGATACACTTGCCTATTGACCTAACTTTCTTAACGATTACGTGGGTGGCTGTACTAGACTGCAGCCTAGATCACTGAGTTTCTCTTCATTCACACGGGATTTGTAAATCTTTCTTTTAATTTCAAGTGGTCATATTATGTGTAGGATCTTTGGGCATATCAGTAGGCCGTTTTTTACTATTATTGGTTTCCTGTTTCTATTGTCATGTGTTATAGTTGGTTTGTGTTTATGTAACTGATTTTAGGTTTTTTTAATGAAGTAAATTGATGCTATACAACATAAATTTTCGCCGCGTTACTCGATAATCTACTACAACTGACCTTGCTCCAATCTTATCAGTGGATGATGTACCCATTACCTCCAACACGTTATGTGATTCGTGCATGACAAATATCCAGCCACTTTCATAGCAATTTGCGACGTCACTTTGAGCTTTTTTCCTGGTCGTTGGATAGGTCGTGTAGGACATGTTGCTTGGACATCCCGGTCGCCAGACTCAAGTCGATTATTTTTGTGTGAGATCATTTGTAGTGTGTTGTGTATGTGACACTAGTGCCTGAAATGGACGACATATGGAGGAGTAATAAAGAGGCATGTAACACACTTAGGGGGATGACGGATATAGTCTCCAGCCTTGCCGTGCTCAGGCGTGTGTGAATATGAGTGAAATGCACTGTAAATATATTCTGTAGTTAAATAATATGGCTGTAATTCTGTAACACTTCGTTTTAGAACACAGGTGTGTAGGAACTTTCTTATGCAATTTCCATTGTAATGGCAATTTTATAATATCCTGTATATTTGGACATAAATAAGTACAGAGGCTTTTTGTAGGTAATTTTGATGAACTAATTTTGTTTATATAAATATATTTCACTTTTAAGAGTATTAAGGAAGATGTTTTATTCAGAATATATTGCACACCAGGACTAAAAATTTAAACCTAATATATTAGGTACAATAATAATAAAATTAACTGTAACTGATTTCACCTCTGAAATGAGAATCATTTTGAAAGGGTAAGATAAGCTCTAAGAACCACGCCGTAACGATAAAATAAGATGTTAATAGTGACATAAAACAATGGAAATTAAATGCAGTTTCTAACAGAGTCGTTACATCCATAAAGTCGCCGTGATGTTCATAACCTTATCCTCATGTATATTCAAGAAACCCATAAAGCGAAGAGACACTTAAAATCTCTTTAGATATGCAATACTCAGACTCCGTAGAAGAGTATCTGAATTCAGTACATAGCAGTGTTTATAATTCCAGCACCATTACAAGAATGATTACTACACCGATTTCCTACTAAGGGGAACGTAATTCAAAACCATGAGAGTTACATTATGTTCATGTTTCCTTCTTGACCCAATTCTCCTTCTTCGTGCTTCGTCTTCTATTTATTTTTCGTCCTGCTTCGTCTTCTGTTTCTACTTTCTGTTTATTTTCTTTCCGCTTCATCTTCTGTTCCTTGTCCTTCCTGCTTTGTCTTCTATTTATTTTCCTTCCTGCTTCGTCTTCTGTTTCTACTTTCTGTTTATTTTCTTTCCGCTTCATCTGCTGTTCCTTGTCCTTCCTGCTTTGTCTTCTATTTATTTTCCTTCCTGCTTCGTCTTCTGTTTCTACTTTCTGTTTATTTTCTTTCCACTTCATCTTCTGTTCCTTGTCATTCCTGCTTTGTCTTCTATTTATTTTCCTTCCTGCTTCGTCTTCTGTTTCTACTTTCTGTTTATTTCCTTTCCGCTTCATTTTCTGTTCCTTGTCCTTCCTGCTTTGTCTTCTATTTATTTTCCTTCCTGCTTCGTCTTCTGTTTCTACTTTCTGTTTATTTTCTTTCCGCTTCATCTTCTGTTCCTTGTCCTTCCTGCTTTGTCTTCTATTTATTTTCCTTCCTGCTTCGTCTTCTGTTTCTATTTTCTGTTTATTTCCTTTCCGCTTCATCTTCTGTTTCTTGTCCTTCCTACTTCGTTTTCTATTTATTTTCCTTCCTGCTTCGTCTTCTATTTATTTTACTTTCTATTTTGTCTTCTGTTTATTTCCTTTCTGCTTCGTTTTCGTTTCTTCTTTCTGCTTCCTCTTCTGTTTATTTTCTTTTCTGTTTTGTCTTCTGTTTTTTCTTCTTCCTGATCGTCTATTTACTTTTTCTTCTTTCCAGACTCTGATGCCTTTACCAGCTTCTGGTTAAGTTCATTATTCTTATTGTGAATTATGTCAAATTTCTTCCTGAATGTATATCTTGATTACTTTTATCACTTAAGATTTGGTAAATTTGTTATATAAACAGCTTTCATGTGTTCTTGTGATACTACGATGGTGATCTGTAATTTACCTTACACGTTAGTTGACTAGTTTCTGCTTGATATGCAGTTATCTTCAGATACTAGTGAGTTCCTTGCTTCTTTACGGTTTATTCTGTGATAATGCTTTGATAGGAGAGCGCTTATAGTCTATAGATTTATGTCAAATAGTATGTGTGTTCTGAAATTTAATTGTGTATTGAGATTAATTTCAGAACACATATCCTACACTGGAAAGAAACAAGGACCTCATTAGTATCTCAAAATGGCTACATATCTAGCTGAAACTAGACAACTATGGCAAAGTACCATCGTAGGTTCGAATTAACACAAAAAGTTGTCTCTATAAGAAATTTTCCAAATATTAAATTTCTTCCCTTGTACCGCTTTCTCTCCTGCTGCTCATTGTACGTCTGTTATTATTTCACATTTTCTCGTAAGTTTGATTCCTTTAATGCTGTTTTTCTTATACATTTCATTCTTCTTCTGCTTCATCTTCGTTTCCTTATTTTGTTGCTTCTTTTATCGTAGATCTTAATATCCAGCTCTTTGTAATCTTCTCCGTTTTGCTCTATTTCTCTTGAATTTGTGTTTACACCCGTTTTGTTAGTGAGTAGTGCTGTAGTTAGAAGGTAATGGTTTGAATTCGAAGAAAAACCCCTTGTTTGCCTTTGTTGTGGACCCTTTTCGTTTATAGTATTCTCACGATATAATAAGATCCACTAGCTTCCCACTTCCTTCCGCATCGCTGAAATTGATGGTCGAGTTTTACTAAGAAACAGCGGCATCACGACCGTGACTTCTTTGAATAGTACAATAACGCGCCTCATTATCGGCTTTCACTGCATTTGCATCGTTTACAAGAGGGATTCAGAAAGCAAGATTCATAATATGATAAGCTGTAGTAGTTTTCCAACTGTTTCTGCATCGGTGACATTGTTAATAATAGTTTACTGGGAAGGGTAGTGACTTCTATCAAAGTGAATCAACTTGCTCCATTATCAACTTTCACAGGATTCACCGGATGTCTCTGAAATGCTCCAACAAATTTCGGGCGGTAGTTCTACACACAAAATGAGAGAAAACAAAATTCTATATACACATATGTCCACAATTAAAGAATTTCAGAATTAGAGCCTTTTCCTTATGTAGACTCCTCAGAGTAAATGTCCGAAATACGGTAATAATAATAATAATAATAATAATAATAATAATAATAATAATAATCATCATCATAATAATAATATTATTCTTGTCAACAGCGTCCGATCCAACGTTGTGATAAATTTATGTTCATATAGCCTCATACGTCATTGTTGAAATGTGCCGGACAGCGGAAAACCAGGGCAACTATGCGGTACACAGGCTTTTCCTAACAAAACTAATTTACTACGACTCCTCCTAACGGCAAACCACGGCAACTATGCGATACAGGCTTTTTTCTAACAAAACTTAGAGCGTTTCTCGTTCTATTGGTAGGCTATACTTATTTACTTACTTACAAATGACTTTTAAGGAACCAGAGGGTTCATTGCCGCCCTCACATAAGCCCGCCATAGGTCCCTATCCTGTGCAAGATTAGTTCACTCTCTATCATCATATCCCACCTTCATCAAATCTATTTTAATATAATCCTCCTATCTATGTCTCGGCCTCCCCAAACCTATTCCCCCCTCCTGCCTCCCAACTAACACTCTATATGCATTTCTGGATTCGCCCATACGTGCTACATGCCCTGCCCATCTCAAACGTCTGGATTTAATGTTCCTAATTATGTCAGGTGAAGAATACAATGCGTGCAGTTCTGTGTTGTGTAACTTTCTCCATTCTTATGTAACTTCATCCCTCTTAGCCCCAAATATTTTCCTAAGAAATTTATTCTCAAACAACCTTAATGTCTGTTCCTCTCTCGAAGTGAGAGTCCAAGTTTCACAAACATACAGAGCAACCGGTAATATAACTGTTTTATAAATTCTAACTTTCAGATTTTTTAACAGCAGACTAGATGACAAAAGCTTCTCAACCGAATTATAACAGACATTTCCCATATTTATTCTGTGTTTAATTTCCTCCCGAGTATCATTTATATTTGTTACTGTTGCTCCAAGATATTTGAATTTTTCCATCTCTTCGAAGGATAAATCTCCAATTTTTATATTTCCATTTCGTACAATATTCTGGTCACGAGACATAATCATATACTTCGTCTTTTCGGGATTTACTTACAAACCTATCGCTTTACTTGCTTCAAGTAAAATTCCCGTGTTTTCCTTAATTGTTTGTGGATTTTCTCCTAACTTATCTATCGGTATAAGAATTACAATTATTAGTTGCTTAGTTTATTTGTGATGAATTTTTAAAATGTTTCATGGACTTATGAAATACTGTGTATAATATCTATAAGACAAAATATGTAGTTCCTAGTAGTTACATCATGACGTTCAGTCTGTCTGGTTTTCCATTATCTCGTGTGTTTTATTCTGTAATTAGTCTAGAAAATAATGAAAATTGAAGAGAAGCTTAATTCTATATTGAACTAGTAACTCTTTGATCATATATGAGATATTAAAAAAAACTTCATTATCTTTTTCCTCTCACAGTGAAATGAAACCTTAATAACATGTCGACAGTAGTCTATATTCAGCAAATTTTATGTTAATTGCATTTGTGGAACAACCTCAGGTATTTTTAAAATTTTCCAACATTTTGATGCAAATGAAATGAACATTCACTGAGAAAATGACGTGCTCTAATCCTAATGCTTTGTTGTAATAACATTTTTATTAATTCTTTTTTAACTTTTAACGGTCTATCTAAGTTAATTATTAATGTATAATTCCAAGAATCTCCACTAATGTTTGTGGTTGGGTAAAACGTTCTCTGGTAAATTATGTAATACAATATTAATAATAATAATAATAATAATAATAATAATAATAATAATAATAATAATGTAACTTTTATTACAATCAATAATGTAATTTTATTGTTTCAACAATAGTCACTTTCTATAATTTAGTTTAAATACTCCCGTCAACAATGGGATTTCCACTCCACACAGTAACACAGTATTCGTTATTGCACTCCACAGACGACAATGACAATTTACTTGATTATTGAGAACAACAATGAACTGTTAATCTTAACTAATGTTCACAAAGCACTATTTACAAATCAGAACTGTCAGTTCTCAGTTCACAATTCGTTTGCCTTGGCTAGTTCTTCTAGCTCAGTCACTCGAGTTCACAGTATCTCGAACCCCAGAACTTCAGAGACAGTCCACTGAACTTCGAACTCAGGTCCCCCAACTGCGGTCCACTGCACTCGAACTCAGGGCTTCGGATGCTCACACAGCTGCGGACACACTCAAGTCGAACTCCGGTCTCGAAGCTGGCTTCACTGCTACATAAGACTGGCTGGCTTGCTGTCCACCGTCTATAACAACAACTGCTCAAGTTCACTCGCGTGTCCTAATTTATAACCAAACCATAGCTACGAGAATGTACGATGCTAGAAATTTCCACGGGTGTCCAGAGATGGCACTCTCGAATTCTCTGGATATCTCTCCTCTCTGCCGCGGTCGCTCTCTCTCCTCTCCTCTCTACGCCACAGCACATGCCACAGGAAGCAGATGCGCGCGCAACTTCCGCGCCGAACTACGGCCGACCTTGCCCCTTCTTCTGCCGGTCGTGAGATCGAATCTCACGTGGCTGTCACAATAATAATAATGAAAACGAAAATATATATATTGTTATTATTATTACTTACAAATGATTTTTAATGAACCCGGAGGTTCATCGACGCCCTCACATAAGCCCACCATCGGTCTCTAGCCTGAGCAAGATTAATCCATTCCCTACCATCAAATCCCACCTCCCTCAATTCAATTTTAATATTATCATCCCGTCTAAGTCTCGGCCTCTCCAAAGATTTTTTCCCTCCGGCCTCCCTACTAACACTCTATATGCATTCCCGGATTCGCTCTTACGTGCTACATGTCCTGCCCATCTCAAACGTCTGGATTTAATGTTCCTTATTATGTTAGGTGAAGAATAAAATGCGTACACTTCTGCGTTGTGTAACTTTCTCCATTCTCCCTTTTAGCCCCAAATATTTTGCTAAACACCTAATTCTCGAACACCCTTAACCTCAGTTCCTCTCTCAAAGTGAAAGTTCAAATTTTACAGCCATAGGGAGCAACCTGTAATAAAACTCTTTTATAAGTTATAATTTTCCGATTTTTTGAAAGCAGATATTATTATTCTTGTTATTATTATTATTATTATTATTATTATTATTATTATTATTATTATTATTATTATTTGAGACAGTACCTGCAACCTATTTACATAATAATATGAAGAAGTCCATATACGCAATAACAGACCAAGCACCAAAAACCGATTTCGAGACATTAGCGATTGAAATAAATGTTTTTTATAAAACATTTTATTCAAGATGTGTTATGACATTCATACTATTACAAAAGTAGCATAAATAATATAAAAAAGGCTAACCGATTTTTAATAAGAGACCAGCAGTTGAATTAATATTTCAAAGCAGAATAAATAAATTAATTTTATGCAATAAACTGCACTATCACCTTTACTTTTTAACTTCGCTCTAGAATATGCCATTAGGAAAGTTCAGGATAACAGGCAGGGTTTGGAATTGAACGGGTTACATCAGCTGCTTATCTATGCGGATGACGTGAATATGTTAGGAGAAAATCCACAAACGATTAGGGAAAACACTGAAATTTTACTTGAAGCAAGTAAAGCGATCGGTTTGGAATTAAATCCCGAAAAGACAAAGTATATGTTTATGTCTCGTAACCACAATATTGTACGAAATGGAAACATAAAAATTGGAGATTTATCCTTCGAAGAGGTTGAAAGATTCAAATATCTTGGAGCAACAGTAACAAATATAAATGACACTCGGGAGGAAATTAAACGCAGAAAAAATATGGGAAATGCCTGTTATTATTCGGTTGAGAAGCTTTTATCATCTAGTCTGCTGTCAAAAAATCTGAAAGTTAGAATTTATAAAACAGTTATATTACCGGTTGTTCTGTATGGTTGTAAAACTTGGACTCTCACTCTGAGAGAGGAACATAGGTTAAGTGTGTTTGAGAATAAGGTGCTTAGGAAAATATTTGGGGCTAAGAGGGATGAAGTTACAGGAGAATGGAGAAAGTTACACAACACAGAACTGCACGCATTGTATTCTTCACCTGACATAATTAGGAACATTAAATCCAGACGTTTGAGATGGGCAGGGCATGTAGCACGTACGGGCGAATCCAGAAATGCATATAGAGTGTTAATTGGGAGACCGGAGGGAAAAAGACCTTTGGGGAGGCCGAGACGTAGATGGGAGGATAATATTAAAGTGGATTTGAGGGAGGTGGGATATGATGATAGAGACTGGATTAATCTTGCACAGGATAGGGACCGATGGCGGGCTTATGTAAGGGCGGCAATGAACCTTCGGGTTCCTTAAAAGCCATTTGTAAGTAAGTAAGTATGCAATAAACGAATTTTTGCTTATAAATAGCAGCAAAATTCAGATATCGCATTCTTGGTATTTTGCGAGTTAAATTGGCCTGCAATCAACAGATTTGTACAAATCTCTCTCTCTCTCTCTCTCTCTCTCTCTCTCTCTCTCTCTCTCTCTCTCTTTTTTTTTTTTTTTTTCAAATTGTCGGTTGGTCTATTATTGCGTAACTCCGTCCATATATGCATTATCTTTTGAATGCAAAATATCCCTAACGTGAACTCGAGTTACTAAGGGGCTCAAGTTTGATGCAAAAATTATTTGTAGACTAAACATCGTGTGATATATAAAATATTAAAATTTTTATTATTTGTCAAAATAGTCCTCGTCACAAGACCTTCCAACTGCTGAATTTTATGTGGGACTACGTTAAAAAAGATGTTTCATATGAGATCATAATGTAGGCCTATCCAGAATCCGGAAAACAAGAAGTTCGAGGTTTATTGCAACGTGTCAACGTGTAAATATGCAGCAAACCATAAGATTCAGAGGAGATCGCTTGAAATGTGTAGTTTTAAAAAATGATAAAAAAAGCCAATAAATTGCATTGTTCAAGCCATATCCTATATTATTTTGATGTATTTCTAATTTTATACTCACTTTAGAACAGCGTGCTGAAATTCTTTAAAATAAATTACGGAACTATGTATTATGAAAATTTGATAATTCATTCAATACATAATTTTTTCGTTAAATTAAGAAAGATCATTTGTTACAGTACCGTGAAAGACAACTCAGCTGGTTCTACCGTTACATGAGCGGAACAATAAACGAGAAAGAATTTTGCCAGATTATAAATATATAATGCCGTGCACTGTCGGCATCCAGCGAAACAAACCTGTCGGAGAAGTGGTCGACTACTCAAGGCGCATTGAAATGTTGAACCTTTCTTCCTTAGTTCTCCTTCCACGTAATGATTATCAGAAAAGCGTACTGCTGCACACCTGTTCTCCTAAATAAGGACCATTATGAATATTATACGCTTTACACAGACGTAATAAGCCACCAAGAGCAGTTCCTGTTTTTTGTACTGCTCTCAAATCCTGTTATAAAATTAGCTCTTACACCTTTATTGTGAAGTAAAAACTGGGAGCAACATCAAAGGCAGGTAATTAGAGAAGCCTTCGGATTTCATAACCAAGGCCAGTTCGTACAGAAGCAGGCAGTCTGTGTATGCCAGAGTGCTCGATGTTCAGATTTCTCATACATAATGTAGTACATTCTCCTTCTTGGTCTTTTCTCTATAACTCTTTTACCAGTTAATAATTTCCCCACCCTTGTCGTCTGTCTCCTTTAATTTTCTTCATTCTTTTTTATTATTTTCTCTTACCTTACTATTGGCCATGATACGCTTTATTTCCTTCCTTCGTGGTGGTTTATCTTGCCGTTTTCATTAAATATTGACACTTAGGATCATTTTCACCAAACTTATTTAACTTTAATTGTTACTTAATAGTTATTTACGTAACTCCTTAAGAAAGGGCTCCTACAAAACACCTTTCCGGTTTCGAACACATGTAATTTACGTTCTATGAATCTGAGGTGCATGAAAATAGTACCAATGGAAAGAGAAACTCAAAAAGTTTAGTTCCTTGCCTTAAAGATGTCCAATGTGTCCCCCTTGGTAACACGGCACACATGAAAGCCTACAGTCAAGTTCCACGTAGGTACGCGGATTTTTCGACTCCCAGATTCTGAGGTTATGTCTGTTCACTTTACCAAAACATGAAAAGTGGCTTCGTCAGAAAACACCACGGAACGAATGAATTCATCATCGTTTTCAATTAAAGTCTACATACCTGTGCAGAAATTTCTTCGTAGCACTTTGTCCTCTGGTTTTAAGGCTTGCAGCAACTGTAGTCAGTACGGATGAAATCACAACCGCTTGCGAAGAATATTGCCTTAATATCAGTGTACCGTTTACGGATTGTAGGCCCACTGGGTGGATCTGCACTAAACTTTGTTCATTAATGCCGTTGCACATTAATAACCGACTGGTTCACATGAAAATCAAGCTTTTCTGTCCTCTATAGCAGACATTTCGCCTCAACAATGAACAAATTTATTTATATGCGCTAATATGAGGCAATGTTACCAACTATAGTCGCGACGCTGTTGTTCCCGGCGTGACTCCTCCTCTTTGCTTACGTCTTTGGAAGTCAAGGCTCTATAAAGTCTAGGTAGGTAGTATCGTTCGCCATTTTTGTTCTTTCGTTGCCAAGCTACCATACGAGAAATCTATTTGCCACACCGTTAAACAGTATCATGTCGTAGCTCCTATGATAATAAATCAAATGCACTGTAATTCAGCAAATAATTGAGCGGCAAATAACGTCCTCGTTGCTTTCTGCGAACGCCAACGAAAGAGCCAAAATGGCGGGCTATTATATTAAGTATTTATTCAGCCTTAGGAAATGCTTAACATCTTCATCAGCGAATCACAAGACGCACATGTTTAAATGTAGCCGATCTGCAACTTGATTGGCTGCCGGAAATTAGAGCGACGGGACTATAGGAAAACAATGTATAATGGTCATTGTAAATGCTCCCTTTAAGGACGAAGCATATCAAATTAAAATTTCAAAGGTATTTATTTAATACATTACACTTGAGCTACATTAGGCATTGCAGCCGCAAAGATCAGAAGCTCGTGCTCGGGCGCGGTTCAGATCAGTTATACAAAATATATCACAAAATGAAGAGAGTTCATTGAGCACAATCACATTAATATAATATGGTAAAATACATAGAGTATGTAATAATAGGGTCTATATACAAATAGAAAATACAAAAGTACATGAATATTAGAGTATCAATTTTTAACTCAATTAGCTTAAAAGAAATACAAAACAATTAAATAATTAATCTAATTTGTTTCTTAAATCTGTGTTAAGTGTACTTAGTAGAGAGTAAACTGTAATTAGTGCAGTATACAATTCTGGGTCCAAAATTTCTTCTGTGTTTTAATCCAGCAGTTGTGTGGCATTTGGGGTGTTTGGAAAGAAACTGTAGTTTTGTCTCGTCAATGAGGATCAAATTCAAATTTATTGTGAATTTTATGGAAGTAAATCAGCAATGTTTGTTTATAAATTTGTTGTATATTTGATACACCAAATTCCTGAAAAATTAATTTTGTTGGTAATCTAAGGATTTATGAATTAATACAAGAGGGTGGAAGTGCATTATATAGCGAAATTTATAAACTTGTACTTGCTATTTGGGAAAAGGAAATTGTGCCACAACAATGGAAGGAGTCCATAATTGTACCTATTTTTAAAAAGAGGGACAAAACCAACTGTGGTAACTTTCGAGGAATATCACTTTTGTTGACGTCGTACAAAATTTTGTCCAATATTCTTTTGAGAAGATTAACTCCGTGCGTAGATGAAATTATTGGGGATCATCAGTGCGGTTTTCGGCGTAATAGATCGACTATTGACAAGATTTTTTGTATTCCACAGCTAATGGAGAAAAAATGGGAGTATAAGGGTACAGTACATCAGTTATTCATAGATTTCAAAAAGGCATATGACTCGGTTAAGAGGGAAGTATTATATGATATTCTTATTGAATATGGTATTCCCAAGAAATTAGTTCGATTAATTAAAATGTGTCTCAGTGAAACATACAGCAGAGTCCGTATAGGTCAGTTTCTATCTGATGCTTTTCCAATTCACTGCGGGCTAAAGCAGGGAGATGCACTATCACCTTTACTTTTTAACTTCGCTCTAGAATATGCTATTAGGAAAGTTCAGGATAACAGGCAGGGTTTGGAATTGAACGGGTTACATCAGCTTCTTGTCTATGCAGATGACGTGAATATGTTGGGAGAAAATACACAAACGATTAGGGAAAACACGGAAATTTTACTTGAAGCAAGTAAAGCGATCGGTTTGGAAGTAAATCCCGAAAAGACAAAGTATATGATTATATCTCGTGACCAGAATATTGTACGAAATGGGAATATAAAAATTGGAGATTTATCCTTCGAAGAGGTGGAAAAATTCAAATATCTTGGAGCAACAGTAACAAATATAAATGACACTCGGGAGGAAATTAAACGCAGAATAAATATGGGAAATGCGTGTTATTATTCGGTTGAGAAGCTCTTATCATCCAGTCTGCTGTCGAAAAATCTGAAAGTTAGAATTTATAAAACAGTTATATTACCGGTTCTTCTGTATGGTTGTGAAACTTGGACTCTCACTTTGAGAGAGGAACATAGGTTAAGGGTGTTTGAGAATAAGATGCTTAGGAAAATATTTGGGGCTAAGCGCGATGAAGTTACAGGAGAATGGAGGAAGTTACACAACACAGAACTTCACGCATTGTATTCTTCACCTGACATAATTAGGAACTTAAAATCCAGACGTTTGAGATGGACAGGGAATGTAGCACGTATGGGCGAATCCAGAAATGCATATAGAGTGTTAGTTGGGAGGTCGGAGGGAAAAAGATCTTTAGGGAGGCCGAGACGTAGATGGGAGGATAATATTAAAATGCATTTGAGGGAGGTGGGATATGATGATAGAGACTGGATTAATATTGCACAGGATAGGGACCGATGGCGGGCTTATGTGAGGGCGGCAATGAACCTTCGGGTTCTTTAAAAGCCGTTTGTAAGTAAGTAAGTAAGTAATCTAAGGGTTTATTTAAAAAAAATTTGATAATTATTTTTGGAGCAATGTTGGTCAATAATAATAACTAAATATTAACTTGTGAGGATATACTCAAGGTGTGACATGAGGAAGTAGGTAGGTTACAATATGACAACAGAGCATTTTCCGTTCTCATTGAGGCTCGTACCAGTGTTATCAAAAGTGCATTCTACGTTGAAAATTGAATCACTTTAAGGCTGGTCCACAATAAACCAGGAATGGAAACGACAACGAGAACGAGAACGGAAATAATGTTAAAATAAATGTTTTTAAATGTGAGCATTCACAATAGTTAATTGTGAATGCTCACATTTAAATACATTTATTTTAACAATATTTTCGTTCTCGTTCACGTTGTCGTTTCCGTTCCAGGTTTATTGTGAACCAGCCTTTAGATTCAAAGCTACATATTTATGACAGCTGCCCTTTTCCATTTTTCACTATCTGCTCTAATGACGGAGTTTGCCTATGTCGCCTACTTTTGTATCACCCTGTACCTCTATAATATAATTCCTACTTATCTCTCTATAGACGACCATGATTACTGACGAAAAATGTTCCATCTGTGTAAGGGGTAGTAAATACGTAAGGAACAAAGAGGTGTAACGTAACAAATATGAGAAATTGTACCAATTTTAATTTTTAAGCAAGAGGCACTTCCCCCACTGCGAAGACGTTGAAGTGGGACTGTACCGTACTGCTGTGAGAGTTATGTAACCCTACACGAGGAGTGAATTCCTTAATCTTGTTCTCTTCGTCTTTGTTAGTGCAGACTGGGGAAGTAAATCTTTCTTAAGATGATTTAGAAGCGAGGGCTGCGGCGTGAGGGGAGACAGTGAGAGATAATGCGGTCAAGTAGGATTAATGCAACACCTGGAGAACAATGCTACAGAATACTGGCCTTCGAAATTTACTTCACGTAAGAGTTACGAATTTAGTGCTGTTGTAAGATTTTGTATCATAAAGTTACAAACATTTGGTCATTGATATTTATTAACATACGTAATTCAAAGATGCATATACAGTGTGTCCAATAATCTTCGTAACACTGTCATAATTAGCATATTTTAGTGTGAAATAATAATAGTATAATTAAGGATAGCGAGAGATTTTTTTGGTTGTTGCAAAAGTTTGTAACATTTTTCGGTGTGGTAAAAGTTTTTATTTGAGATGAATAGAAGACAGTAATTAATCAGTAATATATTCTCCTACATTATTTATGACTCTCTACCAACGCTGGAGTAGTTAATCGATTCCATGTCTGCTGATTTGGAGTTGAAGTCGTCAAGCCAAGTTTGTAAAGGATTTTCGTTATCAATGAGTTTCCTTGTTGGATAGAGAACGAAAAAGGTGGAAATCTGAGGGCGCAAGATCGAAAGAATCTGAGGGATGTGGAGTAACCTCCAACCCAAGCTCCAGGATAGCCGCTTTCGTCATGTTAACGGAATCGGGCATGCAATTTTCCCGGTCGTTTTTCTTCAGTTGCGGCCGCAAGGCATCTGACTTGTTGGCTGTCAGCAGTTATGGTTACATTCCTATAGTCGCGACGCTGTTATTTCCGGCGTAACTCCGCCTCTTTGCTTACGTCTTAGGAAGTGAAGGCTCTATAAAGTCTAGGTAGATAGTATCGTTCGCCATTTTTGTACTTTCTTTGCCGAGCTACCATACGAGGAATCTCTTTGCCACACCGTTAAACATTATCATAACTCCTATGATAATAAATCAAACGCACTGTAATTCAGCAAATAATTGAGCTGCAAATAACGTCTTCGTGTGCTTTCTGCGAACGCCAACTAAAGAGCCAAAATGGCGGGCGATTGTATTAAGTATTTATCGAGCCTTAAGAAATGCATAACGTCTTCGTAAGCGAATCACAAGTCGCACACGTTTAAATGTAGCCGATCTGCAACGCGATTGGCTGCCGGAAATTAGAGCGACGGGACTATAGGAAGCAATTCGTAGCACACGACGCTTTCTTTATCCCACCAGACGCCTAAAATCATCTTCTGTGGATGGACACTTAGGCTACTTCTGTACGGGATATTGTCGTTGAAACGACAGAACCATTTTCTTGCAGTGATTTCTCCGATGGCGTTCTCCCCTTACACAACGCAAATGTTTCTAGCCGCCTCCGTTGCCTTTGTTCCTCTATTAAACTCAAGCAGAAGAATACTTTGGAAATTATCATTTCTTATCTATTTGACACTCTATCTTCTTTAGCTCACAGATAGCACAAACTATTTTCAAATCCGCAAAATTCAAGACGTATTTACAAGTACGACACTCCAAATAACAGATGACGCAAGATAAACGAAGAGAAGACGGAACTGGTAGTGTTCAGGAAAGGAGGAAGACTCACCGAAGAAGAAAATGTAAAATGCAATGGCAAACAACTCAAAAGGACACGCAATTTTAAATATCTAGGAATTACAATTCAGACGACTGGGAAAAGTTTCAGGCTATACATAAGATCGAGAGTACTGGCGGCCACAAGAGCCATGAATGAAATTAGGAACATCACAAAATTATCGATCAGCACAGCTATGGACCTGTTCCGGATTAAGATATTACCCGTCCTGACGTATGGCCTAGAATCAGTGGGAGAATACCTCACATACAAACAGTTGGAAGAACTAGAGCGGGTGAAAGCTAGGTATTTGAAGAGAGCTCTAGGACTACCACAGAACGCAAGATCGAGACTAGTGTACGAACTAACCAGAGAGACCTTTTTGATAGAGGACCTAAGGTGCGAAATAATGCTCCCAGCGAACGACGCCTACAAACGGCTCCTACAAGATCTGCACGAGAAGAAAACCAGCATACTGGAGGAATTCTACGCAACGTGTGCGATGCAAGATAGGACCTGGAAGGAAGGTAATCATGAAATGAGACACGTGACGACAAGATTGGCAACCCATGGCTTCCACCACAAGGTGTGCGGCAACAAGACTTACCACGAACCAAATGATAAGTGTGTGTGTGTTTTATGCTCAGAACTATGTGACAGATATCATATTATCAAGTGTAAGAAGAGACAGAAATCCATCGCAGCTTATAGTAAAGACAAGTAATGTTTCTTACCCCAAGCACGGTGTGTGCGCATTTCAACTTATTATTATAAAAATGATAAATGATAAACAATCTCCTAGCAACGCAGTGTTGTGTTGACGAACAAACACCCTACGATCTTATTCATCAACATAATAGAAAGAGAAAGTAAGATAGTACCGGTATATTAATTTTTGAAGATCATAGCTAAACGAAGGAACTCTCTTTACTACTACTGTTAACCTGTATACCTACCACTATAACCAGCATCACAATTACCGCGTCCACTACACCACCATCACTGCTATTGATACGGTCTGGCTTGAACACTTTCATTCTGTGAGACTAAATGGACGATTTAAAATTTCATCCCGACTGTGTAATTATGTTAACAGTGAAACCAGATACTCTCGATATTTCCAGAGACTGGAGATAATACATGTTTTCAGCTTGTTTGCCAAAACAAAAATGAATAAGCACTGAAACTCGATACATGGAACACACAAATTTAATTATTTGTTGACATTAAAAGCTCTGTGTTACCAACCCAACGGAACGAAACACACGAACGAGCTTTCAAACGTGACATGGAGTCTGTAATTACGGTTAATATTTATGTATAAAAAGCTTCGCTAACAATAATAATAATAATAATAATAATAATAATAATAATAATAATAATAATTATAATAATAATAATATATAGCACGACCAGCATCATTATTGCAGACAATATCTAAAGATTATTATGATGTACCAAAGTATGTAGGCTTATTTCCGTGCAGAAATTGTGCACTACCATTTGATGAGGGATGGGTAGAACAGAGAAAAATTCTCTCCGGCACCGGGACTCAAACCCGGGTTTTTAGCTTTCAGAATATGTGACAGTGGCACAATGTCCAACACACTATGTACACAGTACGTAAGGGTAGGTCACTGAGAAGGATTCAGTCCGGCATCGGAACTGGAATCCGGTGTGGCTTAGTGGATAAAGGGTCAGCACTAGAGACCGGCAAATCACACAAGACTCACGCCCGTACCTGGTTGCCGTCAGGCTTGGGTAGCTGTGACGCTACAAAGCAAGTTAACTTTTAGCCTGAACCCATTGAGCCCTGGTTTTATAGGTTCAGTCCAGGCGGGACCCAAGAAAGCCTGCCTGTTTGCTCGTATTATAAGGTAGAGTGACTTGCATTCACGGAAGCCAGTCTGCGCTGGTTAAGACGAAACAGTACTAGTTTGAAACCTAAGTTCGTTGGCTATTTAGTCACTTCAAAAAATCTTTATCTTATGGTCCAACACGGCAGATATTTCTTGATTAAAGAAACACAGTTTTACGATTTATTGCGCTACAGAATTCATAAAGTAATAAGACAATATTATACATTTCATATTCCTTCAAAGTGCATCTGACTCAACAAAATAGTAACATTTCGTAACTTGTGACTAGTTGAGAAGGGAAGGGAAGGGAAGGGAAGGGATGGAGAGGAGAGGAGAAGAGAGGAGAAAGGAGAGAGGAGAAGAGAGAAATGTGTTGAAAAGATATTGGTAACAAATTATTATGAATATCAACAACTAGCCTATTATAGAAAAATATTTCATTTTAACTTTTTCCTTATCAACAATTAAAAGCCTCATGAATACCTGTAAACTGTATAAAAGTTTTCCGTTCTTAAGAATATTGATTTGCTATTTAAATTCTGAGGGACAGATTTCTTTTTATTTATGAAGCTGGAAGTTTGAATGGTTTGCAATAAATTTATATTACTGCGATGAAACGAAAAGTGCCAGTAATTTATAATAACTGTTGGCATTTAATGGATATTATGTTGACGAGAAATAGTTTTCTTGTCTTTATTAACGGTACGTTTCAGAAGACAACAAATTAAGTTTTCAGTAGTTTATCTATATAGGCTTCTTGTCAGGTTTGAATGACTTGGTTGATATTTATCATGCATCTGAAAGCAGCAGTCTGCTGCAGGTCGGCGGAACCCAACAGGCCTTTCGGGTCACTCTTAGGACTGTTTGGGAGTCACGTGCAACCACACTGCTTGCCTGCTTGTGAGGGAAGGTTGCAGGCGGGCGAACGATACGAAGCGTAAGCCCGCTCACGGACGTAAACAGTCATGGGCAAGCCTGATCGACAGTTTGCCGGCCTCTAGTCAGCACGTAAAGCTGAAAATTCCTTAACACTATCAAAAGAGGTTTCCATTTTGTCGATACGCTTCACGAGGAAACGAAAACACGCACGATATTTAATAAGAATATTTCATGAATATGTAGAATAGCAAATAAACGATATATCAATAACATAAAGACAATAACACATAATATTATTATTAGATAAGATGTTTCATTTACTTACATCATATCATATTTCATTTGCTGTAACGGCCTACTTTATTCGTAAATGAAGAATGAAAACATTTTACAAATACGATCAGAGCCATCTAGTGTTATCTGTTGTAACTACATGTCAATAACAAAATCGACGAAATAATGAAAATATTGAGTTCCTTTGCTATAAACATTATGAAATTGACAGAAATGGAAATTTAATTAAATATACAATTTTATAATGGAAATAACATTCCATAAAAATAAAATAATTTATTTTGTGTAGTGTAAACATTGGTAATTTCGTGATAATTTCATGTAAACTAATTTAAAATGCAAATGTGTAAATATATCCTTATTCCGATTTTTTCATCTAAAAGACGATAACTTGCTGTACAAATCTGGAGACATAAAAGATTAGATACGTTCTTGAATATGTGCCAAAAACCACTTTTACAACTTAAGCTGAAAGGTTGGTTATTTCGTGATAACCTTGGTAATTTCGTGATATTGCATTGATAATTTCGTGAGAGGTAGAAGAATTGTGGAAAAATTCATTAAAGTCAAATGAAATTCTCATTTATTGTTACAAGACTTCAAACATACAGTAGTAATTCCGTCTAATATTCATGGCAAGAAAACTAGAAATACGTGTCAACACATAATAAGAATGAAATCAAAGTAAAAATTGAAATTCAAAAGGGATCTTCTTTGCCATGAAAGGGTGAACACTTTTATTACGGACTTTACTATAGCCTATATTACTAGGGTAACTCCGAAAGTAATGCATAACGTTTGTTTAAAAATTATATTTTTATCCTACAGCTTTGCTATTTTCACAGAATGTAGATACATCCTTAAGGAACAAAATGTCACTTTTCCACATAATCCCTGTCCCTTTCAACTGCCTTACGTAACCTAGGAATGAGGGCCTGTAGACCAGCACGGTAAAAGTCTGGACAAACACGTCTGAGCCACTCTTTAGCAGCGTGCACAAGGGAGTCATTTCTAACCTCGTTCCGCGAAGGGATCCTTCAGTTTACCAAAGAGATGGTAATCGCACGGTGCCAGTTCAGGACTGTAAGGTCTGTAAGGCGGATGTTTCAGTGTTGTCTATCCGAGTTTTCTGATCTGGTCTGTGGTCTTCTGACTGACATATGTCTGTGCAATAGCAGAATATCCTGCTTCTCCCGATGTCATCGAACACGACTCAGTCGATCTTGAAGTTTCTTGAGAGTTGCAACATACGCGTCAGAATTAATGGTGGTTCCGTGTGGCATGATGTCCATAAGCAAGAGTCCTTCTGAATCGAAAAACACAGTAGCCATAACGTTTCCTGCCGAAGGTGTACTTTTGAATTTCTATTTCTTTGGTGAATTTGCATGATGCCACTCCAGTGTCTGCCTCTGTCTCCAGTCCAAAATGGTGGAGCCATGTTCCATCTTCTGTCACAATTCTTGCAAGTCATCTAGCACTTATCATTGACACTTAGCATAATAACAAATCAAACAGAAGCTACACTGAATCCATTGCGTCTCCGTTTTCTTTTTTGTTATCACATCTTGTCTTCAGATTTCTAAAATTCCTATTGTAATACATTTTATACTATTTTAAAAATTGTAACACTTAATGCTCAACAAAATTTCGCCTCAAACAGCTAAGATTTCTATCAGTAAAGCTAAGCCTATATGGCGACTACAGATGTATCTAAAATTTCAAAAACATTTCCTAAAATTTCATGAAGATACAATAAATCTTTGTACCAAATATCATATGCTTACCTTTAGTAATAATCCTGTAATGTAATTACAAACATCCTCAAAATTTGTATGCCTGAGAAGTCGACGCAAACTTGCTCTCTCCAAACATAAAAGCTCACTGAAGCAACTACAATAGTCACACAAAGCTTAGCTGTGTGTTTGTGGAAACTGGACAACATATGCAATCCCTAGGCGGAAATTTGGATCTCGTAACACCATTGGTTAGTTGACAAAAGAGCAAAGAAAAAGTATCACGAAATAACCACTGCCACGAAATTACCAATGTTTACCCTACTTCATGTTTAGGAAATTAAGGTTGATTGATTGATTGTGAATTTACTCATAATCAAATTATGATATTTTTCATTAATTTCTGTCGACATGCTATACAGTTTATATTGATTTTTAAATAATTACGCAGTCAACCAAGCAGGAAACAACTGCAAATCACGAGCGGGGAGAAATAACAGACGATACATTCAATTCCTATAACTTAATTGCGTGAAAACACAGTCTAGTATAATTACACAGTCGCGAAGATTGAGTTGTGAGGGTGCTAGGAACAATAGACTGTGCCGGTACTATTTCGCATTGTCTGTAATGAGGCGATATTAGCGATCCTAGTGGTTAGCAACTATCTATGGATGCATATTTACTACGTATTGAGCTTCGTGACTGTATATACTAGACTGTGGTGAAAAGTCTATGTTGTTGGTGATTGTTATTATGAGCATGGTTGGGATTGTAAGGATGTTTGGGATTTGAAATAACATTTCTATATTATTCTTTTCAATTCCTGTTTTTATACGCCTTTTATTTCAATTTAACAAGGCGGAGCCTTCTCGCTATCTACTTCATTATTATCGCTTCCTCAGTCCATGAAACTTAGTTTACATACAACAATGCAATTGATAGTCGAAACGATTCACACATCAATATGACGCCAATGAGTTGTTTGAAATTGTAATGAATAAGAATTTGGTTCATTTGAAAATTGATACAACAGTTAGTTATTTAAAAATTATGCTATGAAAAATTAATTATTTCTGACCTTATACTCTCCATATTTTCAGTCACCCCCAATTTGAGTGCGAATGATAATTTTTATTAACAATTTGAAATTAATTTTGAGTGTTTTGTTGAGGTTTTACATTAGTTAAAAATAAATTTATTATAATGTCACATTCAATTGTTTTCCATAACAGAAAGTGTGGCCACATCTCTAGAATGTCAATCAATAAACAGGGTGGAAGTGAAATAACCCTGGATATTTTCAGAGCGAATAGCTCATTTTTTATGTAACAAAAAATTACAATAGCATATTGGTGGAAAGCCCAGTTTTCTCAGAAAAAAAAAATGTTTTTTTTTTTTTTTTTCCCCCAAATGTTTAACACCCTCTTATTCGGTAACTATCACGAGTAAGATCGTGGTTTTAGTCCATATCGATAGAAAATCTAATTGAGAATCATTTTTCCCTCTGGCGTATTTCAGTAGCGTGAACGGGCTTCGTATAAATTTATTTAAAACCACTAATTTGAAGACACTGACCGCAATGCAACCAGCTAGCAACGTTGTAGCCAGAAAGGAAGATGGAAGATAGATCGCTAAGGCAGACAGACCTGAGTTCTTTAACCTCTAACATCTGTATTACGAGAAGGAAGAGCAGTGTGTTAGCGGCGATGTTGCAAGACTGCTGAAACTTCCGACTAAATTCTCTAATTAACCGTGCAGTTAATCACAAAACGTAATATAAGTTTTCTGTTCATGTAGGTGTACCCTACCGTCCTTTTCAATCAATCTGCAGGTTTATTTCACTTCCACCTTGTATAAATAAAAACACATAGAAATTACATCACTCCATTCCAAAATGACTCTTAAGGTGTTAGGTACAGCTCACGGTAGTAAAATGTTCGGAAATATTCCATTTTTTTCCTCCATTACTGTATCTTATACAATAATGAAAATTGATATGTGTAAAACTCTGTCCTTCTGCTATATGAAAAACATATTTTTACGATTTAAAAAAGGTTTTTTTTTTTTTTTTTTTTCAAAATTCTAAATAGTGGCAGTTCACTGTGCAGTGCTGAAGCATTTCTCTCATAACTCATACATTTTTTAACTTTTTCATGTTCTCCCTCTTTTATTTTATTGCTGAAACTCATGTTTACAATATCATGCTCTTTCAACTACATTCCTTAATAAATAATATTTTTTTTATTTTGAGTTATAAGAAAATACTGATATTTCACTTTTTTTTAAAATGAATTTATTTTTTATCAGACATTCTACCAAAGGCAGAAAAGTGATTTTGCATCATAATTAATATATAGCATGCATAAATGCACACAAAGAATTTCATTACAGAATGCTGGATAGTTTCTGAGTTGTGAGAGAAACGCTTCATCACTGCACGACTGCCATCATTTTGAATTTTGAAAAAAAAAAAAAAAAAAATTTATTTTTTAAATCGTAAAAATATTTTTTTTTTTTTCATATAGCAGGACAGAACTGCACGCATTGTATTCTTCACCTGACATAATTAGGAACATTAAATCCAGACGTTTGAAATGGGCAGGACATGTAGCACGTATGGGCGAATCCAGAAATGCATATAGAGTGTTAGTTGGGAGGCCGGAGGGAAAAAGACCTTTAGGGAGGCCGAGATGTAGATGGGAAGATAATATTAAAATAGATTTGAGGGAGGGGGATATGATGATAGAGAATGGATTAATTTTGCTCAGGATAGGGACCAATGGCGGGCTTATGTGAGGGCAGCAATGAACCTCCGAGTTCCTTAAAAGCCAGTAAGTAAGTAAGTAAGTAGGTAAGTAAGTAAGTAAGAAGGACAGTGTTTTTACATATACAAATTTTCATTTTTGTACAAGGTACAGTAATGGAGGAAAAAATGTTGAATATTTCCAAAATTTTACTGCTGTAAGCTGTATCTAACCCCTAAATATTGTAAAAGAGCAAAACTACCCCTGTTAATTTTTCTCTCTGACAGTACTGCATCAAAAGTGCTAAATATTGTGCATAGATTTTGTAGGAGCTGAAGCGTGTTATGGATGATTTAATAATCGAAAGCATGACTGATTTCCATGTGATTTGCCATGCCGTTGACAGCTGATGTTTGCTTCGTCATGTGACGCGGACTGGCTCAATTTTATTGTCAGTAATGGACGTGGAGTGACGTCACGTTACTTTCTTGTGCAAAATTTGCCCGACCATCCGTACACACTCCACCGTGATAGAATGTTGTCTCCATTTATGCTGAAAGCTTTGTGTATATTTTAAACCTAATTAGCCTACATTTGCCGAGTATTTAGGTCCCGAGCGAAAGTGGGCGATAATTTCAATCCTTACTGAATAGAGCGCAGTGTGAAACGACCGCAGTGAAATTGAAGCCTACCTAGCTGCAAGTCATGCACGGCCCCCACACCGGAGGTGCTGATATTACGCAAAGAGGGTTTTTGACGTTAGTTTTTGTTTATTTGGATTGTTTTGTTTCTAGGTTACTTTTGTTTGTATGTTGCTTTTAATCTATTTACATTAGCCTAGTTTTAGTTTATTAAACTCAGTTTCAATGTTAACAGACATATGATATGATACGATATGATATTATATGATGTATGATATGATATGATATGATGTGATATTGTAACTTTTTATTCTCACTTTTACCACCACACACAACCGTCAACAATGTGACTTTTATTTCTTAATAATTCACCCTATAACAATGGGTATTCCACTCGACACAGCAATACAATAGTCGTTATTGCACTCCACACGACGACAGTGACAATACACGTGTATTATTGAGAACAACAATGTACTCCTAATTTCAATTAATATTCACAAAGCACTATGTGCAGAACAAAACTGTCAGTACTCAGTTCACAGTTCGCTTGCCTTGGCTAGTTCTTCTAGCTCACTGCACGTCGAACTCAGATCCTCCGGATACGTCGCCGCTGTCCAAGGCAAGACTTGAAGGCTGACTGAAGACTGACTTTCGTCGGCAACTCACGGTGTTATTTATTCACCACGAACATCTAGAATATTCTGCGTCGCGAAGCTTCTGGACCTCCACAGCAATCCGCTTCCAGGTGCTTCCTTACTTCCGCCCAGCCACAGTAGTGTTTCTCCACCCCTTGCTCCTGCTAGCATCAGGGGTTCGTGTTTCCGTTTCCCCGCACTTTCCTTCTCGCCAGATGCTCGCGCAACTCCCCGACACGACCAGAATATTCCAGACGGGTGTCACAATATCAAATGATATGATGACATGATATGATATGATATGATATAATTAATTCGTTACATTCATTCATAGTGTTTTGCCCAAGGGTAAGTCTTTCACTACAAAGCCTCTATTATCCAGTTTTTTTTTTCTATTTTCTGCCTTACTCTTAGTCTCCGCATACTTACTTACTTACTGGTGTTTAAGGAACCCGAAGGTTCATTGCCGCCCTCACATAAGCCCGCCATCGGTCCCTATCCTGAGCAAGATTAATCTAATCTCTATCATATCCCACTTCCCTTAAACCCATTTTAATATTATCTTCTCACCTACGTCTCGGCATCCCCAAAGATCTTTTTCCCTCCGGCCTCCCAACTAACACTCTATATAGATTTCTGGATTCCCCCATACGTGCTACATGCCCTGCCCATCTCAAACGTCTGGATTTAATGTTCCTAATTATGTCAGCTGAAGAATACAATGCGTGCTTTTCTGTGTTGTGTAACTTTCTCCATTCTCATGTAACTTCATCCCTCTTATCCCCAAATATTTTCCTAAGCACCTTACTCTCAAACACCCTTAACTTATGTTCCTCTCCCAAAGTGAGAGTCCAAGTTTCACAACCATACAGAACAACAGGTAATATAACTGTTTTATAAATTCTAACTTTCAGATTTTTTGACAGCAGACTGGATGATAAAAGTTTCTCAACCGAATAATAACAGGCATTTCCCATATTTATTCTGTGTTTAATTTCCTCCCGAGTATCATTTATATTTGTTACTGTTGCTCCAAGATATTTGAACTTCTCCACCTCTTCGAAAGATAGTCTCCGCATGTGATCCATATATCTTAATGTCGTCTATCATCTGGTTTCTTCTGCCCCGAACTCTTCTCCCGTTCACCATTGCTATGATATGATAAGTCACAATTCATTTTTTGCTGTGTAGTGTATAATATTTGCATTACGTGCATGTTAGATTTGTGAACGTGAAAGTGACGCCATATTATTTGTGAAGATGGTCGCAGTATGCGCCAGCCGTTAATGGAAGCGAGAAATTTGTGGAGAATTGGATTCGAATACATTAAGGAAAATACGGAACTGAGATAAGAACAGAATACTAAATTGGATCAGAGAGACTCAGGTAACGGGAATGTAAGTACGAGGGATTCCAGGTTGGCACAGATTTACTTCGTACATGCGAGAAAATCCCAGCTTTAACAAAAAGAGATAGGAGTTCGGAAAAGAGGTCAATGTCTTTTCGTGCATAGTGTGCACAGTCCAAAATTTGAGAGATTGAGTACTGAAGAGGCGTGGTTCGAGTCAGGTAAAAGGCTTAAGTGAGTAGCAATGAAAAATTGCTGAAATTCAACATTTTCATTCTCAGCATTGAATATCTCTTTAGCCCGGAAACGTGTTATGCTCAGTACATCCTATTACCATTTAGGGTAGTCGGCAATAGAAATGTTACTCTCAAAGTGTGTTTATTAAAACGTTTTTCCTGATAACTCAACAGTTAAGTTGCTGCAATAAAATTTTTCATGCAACTTTGTCTTTTAAATTGGATAAACCTACCTAGAACCATAATCCATAATAAAAACTCATATTCATTTCTTTAAAATCTAAAAATGTGTTATAATAGCTATATCCGTATGATGCTTTAAAATTAAATGTTCAAGATTCAAACCACCTTCCTCGTTTTTTATTTACATTTTCTATTCTAATTATCTTTCTGCTGTAGCAGTGATTTCTGTTTTGCGTTACGTTCCTTCATAAGTTCATAATTAAATTGTTTACCCATTGACTCGGTTAGGAGAGAAGTTTTATATGATATTCTTATTGAATTTGGTATTCCCAAGAAAGTAGTTCGATTAATTAAAATGTGTCTCAGTGAAACGTACAGCAGAGTCCGTATAGGCCAGTTTCTATCTGATGCTTTTCCAATTCACTGCGGGCTAAAGCAAGGAGATACACTATCACCTTTACTTTTTAACTTCGCTCTAGAATATGCCATTAGGAAAGTTTAGGATAACAGACAGCTTCTTGTCTATGCGGATGACGTGAATATGTTGGGAGAAAATCTACAAACGGTTAGGGAAAACACGGAACTTTTACTTGGAGCAAGTAAAGCAATCGGTTTGGGAGTAAGTCCCGAAAAGACAAAGTATATGATTATGTCTCGTGTCCAGAATATTGCACAAAATGGAAATATAAAAATTGGAAATTTATCCTTCGAGGAGGTTGAAAAATTCAAATATATTGGAGCAACAGTAACAAATATAAATGACACTCGGGAGGAAATTAAACACAGAATAAATATGGGAAATGCCTGTTATTATTCGGTTCAGAAGCTTTTGTCATCTAGTCTTGTGTCAAAAAATCTGAAAGTTAGAATTTATAAAACATTTATATTACCGGTTGTTCTGTATGGTTGTGAAACTTGGACTCTCACTTTGAAAGAGGAACAGAGATTAAGGTGTTTGAGAATAAGATTCTTAGGAAAATATTTGGGGCTAAGAGAGATAAAGTTACAGGAGAATGGAGAAAGTTACACAACGCAGAACTGCACGCATTGTGTACTTCACCTGACATAACTAGGAACATTAAATCCAGACGTTTATGATGGGCAGGGCATGTAGCACGTATGGGCGAATCCAGAAATGCATATAGATTGTTAGTTGGGAGGCCGGAGATAAGAAGATCTTTAGGGAGGCCGAGACGTAGATGGGAGGATAATATTAAAATGGATTAGAGGGAGGTACGATATGATGATAGAGACTGGATTAATCTTGCTCAGGATAGGGACCTATGGCGGGCTTATGTGAGGGCGGCAATGAACCTCCGGGTTCCTTAAAAGCCAGTAAGTAAGTAAGTAAGTAAGTAAGTAAGTAAGTAAGTAAGTAAGTAAGTAAGTAATAAACATCAGTCACTGTACCACTTCACCGTACACAAAGAAATGTAGAATTGCATTCTCAGTGTATGATTTTAAAATAATATCCTTGTTTTTCAAAATTTCACTAACCCGAGATTTTCTCACATTAAACTTTGTGGCCAGCTCACGAACACTTAATTTCTCCTTCTCACTATGCTTTACAATATCCACTTTCTCTTTTAGTGAGAAACGTTCACGTTTTTGTGACATTTTTAAAGTGACTGTACTTCCGAACACTCAACTTGACAAACTAAGAAAGTACGGACTGCTCACGTACAGTATCACAACTAACAACTGTGCTGCTTACCTTCAATAAAGTACAAGAATGTTCAAATGCACGATAATGATTGTTGCAAAGAATTCCGTTAGAATTCTGTTTAATTTACAACTGTCTTTTTTCTTTTTTTTTTTTTTCTTTCACGCTGTCCGTTATTTTGAAAGTTTTAATTGTTTTTTGGAGATACATTTCAGTGTCCGATTCCGTTATTGAGAATGTCCGCTATTTGGAAGAATTTTATCATAAGGGCCAATATTATTTTGCAGAGGAATTTTAAAATGTCCGCTATTGAGAGGAGTCCGCTATTGGGAAGTGTCCGCTAAGGGAAGTTTCACTGTACTAGGGTCGTGCAATGTTCGAACATGAGAGTGGATATCAAGATACTGCAAACTTCACCCTACTCCATAGGAAGCTCAACAGTACGTGGAAGTGAAGTATGTGAGCTAAAATAACCGAGTCCATTGAAAACCGGTAAGACGCCTAATGTTGGTTCATGTTTGCCGAGTCTTTGTAGAACTAAAGCTACCTTTGCCTTTGTTCAATATTTCCCTTTTCTTACATATGTTCGGTGCCTTTCTTCTTAGTTCCTCCTCTCCCTGCGCATTCACGCTTTGGCTGCATAGGGATATCAGGCACATTTCTTGCGAAGTTACGCACAGTAATGAATATAGGTAGTTTTTATTGTTATTAATATGACTAAACATTTACATATAAATAAATCAAATAAAATATTTGAGGAGCTTGGTATCAAAGTTGGACAACTCCACTTTTGCTTTTTTTTACAGGAAAGGCAAAAAACTAGAGCCTTGGAAACCAATGTCACCATTTTACGTACATGGGTCATAGAAATATTTTTTCAGTCTCCAACTGTGATTAAAATTAATATTCAGGTCGAAATTTAGGTTTAAAAAGTGCACTTGTCCATCTCTGAAACTAAGTCGTGGAGTTGTCTGTTGTTGAAACCAAATGAAGCCATATTTAAAGTGTAGTTGTCTGTTTTTGAAACCAAATGAAGCCATATTTAAAGTGGAGTTGTGTGTTTTTGAAACCAAATTAAGCCATATTTAAAGTGGAGTTGTCTGTTTTTGAAACCAAATGAAGCCATGTTTAAAGTGGAGTTGTGTGTTTTTTAAACCAAATGAAGCCATATTTAAAGTGGAGTTGTCTGTTTTTGAAACCAAATGAAGCCATATTTGTAAAGTGGAGTTGTCTGTTTTTGAAACCAAATGAAGCCATATTTAAAGTGGAGTTGTCTGTTTTTGAAACCAAATGAAGCCATGTTTAAAGTGGAGTTGTGTTTTTTTGAAACAAAATGAAGCCATATTTAAAGTGGAGTTGTCTGTTTTTGGAACTAAGCGAAGCCATATTTAAAATGAAATTGTCTACTAGTGAATCTAAGTCTCTTCTAACTCAGTTTCAAAGCAAATTTACGTAAAACAATATGCCTACTTATTCATCCACAAATCGATTTTTTTTTTTATTTTTGTGGGTTATTTTACGACGCTTTATCAACAGCTTAGGTTATTTAGCGTCTGAATGAGATGAAGGTGATAATGCCTGTGAAACGAGTCCGGGGTCCAACACCGAAAGTTACCCAGCATTTGCTCATATTGTGTTGAGGGAAAACCCCGGAAAAAACCTCAACCAGGTAACTTGCCCCGACCGGGAATCGAACCCGGGCCACCTGGTTTCGCGGCCAGACGCGCTAACCGTTACTCCACAGGTGTCCGCAAATCGATTATATAAACAATCAGCCATGTTGCATTCGCGATGCGTGATGGGAAAAGGTGGTAAGAATGTTGGCTTCTCATTCGCTACTGAAGAAATTGTCCTAATTTGAAACCAAGCCACAATGGAGTTGTTTACGTTTCGATTCAAAAACGCACAATTAAGTACTATTTCCGCTCTGTTCTGTCCATCTTTGAACCTAAACAGTTCCAGAATCGCATTCAGCACACAAAATTCTATGAGAAACAATATCTCGAAATCGCAAAAAATGGAGTTGTCTAACTTTGATATTATGCTCCTCATATTTAGAAAACGCATAAGTTATGTTCAAAGTACCGACAAGTATGTGGAAAGTTCAAACATGAGAGAGGAAACCAAAACATTGAGAACTTCGTATTATTCCATATGAAAAAACTAATCGCAAGATACGTACTCAAATCCTTAAGCGGTTTAAAATAGTGTCCTGCAATGTTCGAACATGAGAGAGGCAACCAAGACATTACAAACTTCGTCTTATTTTATATGAAGAACTAATCGCAAGGACTATGCTAAAATATGACAGGGTGGGAGTTAATTAAAATAAATTTATTCGTCCTCGCGCAACACATAAAAAATTTCCTCGTAGTAAAGGAGTGCAGACTATTGGATGTATTCAATGTCTTCATCTTTATTTTTCTTATCAATAATTGCATTTAGAAGTACACTAGTACTGCATGGTGACTTGGCATCTATGGCGACTGTCCACCTCAAATTCTTCCGTCCGTCTTTCATCCGCTCGTGTGCGGCCGCCGCGCAGCTTCTATTCCGCAGACAATTCGCTCGTGTGAACAGGGCCTTAGCATCTAAGGCGACTATCCACCTCAGATCCTTTCTCTGTCTTTCATCCGCTCGTGTGTTGCCGCCGCGCAGCTTCCGTTCCGCAGATATTTCGCTCGTGTGAGCAACGCCTTAGCATCTATGGCGACTGTCCACCTCAAATCCTGCCCCGAACTGTTCACACTTGTCAATTTAGCTGGAAAGAATTGCAGAAACGCCTTTATTTTAAATGTGAAGATAAATCAAACCAATCCATACAGATAAAATATGTGCGTGTGTTTTTATATAAGTAAATCGTTACAGGTGTCCTGTTGAACATCATGTAGAAAGGAACCACAACGAAGTAGGTAACAAATCTCTAACGCCGTATTTTGTTGTATCATTTTCAAAGTTATACTAGAATTAAGATCTTTACTTAGTAAGCTAGGAAAGTACTGTCTACGTCGACAATGTTAATTCCATCAAGTTTGGGTGCATGTTACAAAAAAACTGTTACAAATATCTAAACAAGATTTTCAGGGGATGTTTTTACACGCTTAATCTTTAATAATAGTTACTACAAATTGAAGAGTGTTAACGGAGTCGAGATATAATTTTTTTTTTTTAATTCCACAATGTTTTGGGTTAAAATTTAATATCAGTACAGCTACGTATTATTTTTAATACTTCCATGAATCTCACAGCACAACCCACAGCTATTATTTAGTGTTTTCGGTTTGATTAAGGCACAAAAAATTATCAATTATTTTGGATGAACAGTTTTTGAAAAAAAAAATGCACTAGAATAATGTTTTCTCAGTGTTACATTTTTTTTTAAATTGTGGTAAAAACGGTTTGTCCAAAATAAGTGAAATTTTTTGTTTGCATTAACCAGTTCCAAAAGACTCCCATAATACTAAAATAGCTATGGAGTTTGCTGTGACATTCATTGCATTTTCTTTTTAATATTGATGTTAAATTTTAGCTCAAAAAATTATGTCTAGCCTGGAAGAGGAGGAATTTCAAGAACTCAGTTTTCAAAGAGGAGATAAGGTCAGTGCACTTACACCATCAAGGGGATATATTGCACATTTGCTAATCTCTACACAAAAAATAAAATGGACAGAGAGAATGAGAATTGAAGATTTGCTAGAAATAGTGGTTGAAGAAAGAATAATCCTGAAACTGATCAGAAGAGAAAAAGAAATCGCATGATTCACTGACTGAGAAGAAACTGCCTACTGAAGGCTGCATTGGAAGGAATGGTGAACGGGAGTAAAGTTTGGGGGCAGGAAAAGATATCAGATGACACACAGCATTAAGGTGTATAGATCGTATGTGGAGACCAAGAAAAAGGCGGAAAATAGGAAATATTGGAGAATGTTGGATTTGTAGTGAAAGACCTGCCCTTGGGCAGAAAACAATGAAAAAATATATGTGCATTTTTATACCATTATTGTTACTTATGCATTTTAAGTTGGCATCAAATTAAGTTGAAAGTGTGTTGTTATCATACTTTTACAGCCATTGTATTTCATTATTTTGCTCCCTATATATTATAAAGTAAGTACATAAAGTAAGCGGTATATTAAATTACTTGTAGCAGTAAACACTTATATACATGAAAACTTGGGTAGGTAAAGTGTGTGAAGTCCAATTTTACACGGCACCTTCTTATGTTTAAGACCATTTTAGAGTCTTAAATTAAAATTGAGTTTCAACATTTTTTTAAAAGATTAACAATACTCTAACAAACATTATAAGAGGATCACGAAGTAAACACATACAAATTAGGATTTTAGGGAACTATGCAAACTTTGAAAATCATTTTTCTCGGAAACCACTTTTCTGGAGTTAAAACACTTCATCCACCCATCCGCCAATTAAAACACAAATTCTCTTCAGCCATTCTTCTGTCGGCGTTTCGTTTCTGTCTTTTTACACTAATTGCACTCCATCTTATAAAAGTGTAGACAACTTACTCACGAGAATTTTGTAGAATGTATTCCGAAACGAGGATGTCAAAAAAGGGGTGTTACGAATTTGTATCTTGTTGTTGATTGTACAGCTTGGGCCGCCAACCTGTAAATCACATGAAAATAAATATTAGAAAGTTTCATTATTTACATTATAGTAAAGGAATATATCGCTCAGTATTTTCATATACACGATGCCATCAATGAGTCACACATGATAAGTAATGTAAGCACCACATCATGCAAAATGTTCGAAAGATGCAAGTATCTTAGCATTATTAGGCTTCGTATTCCAGCTACCTACAAACTGGAATAAGGTTGTCTGATTCGAAGTACATGTGACGTCACAGCGCAGGTACAGGTACGTTCATAGGTATACAAAATAGTTACGCATCCTCTGTTCTCTTTCTCCAGAAAGTCAAAACCGGGTGTTCACCTATTCTTCTCACCCGAATATTGCTAACAATACTCATTTGGAATGTGTAATATATAGGCCTATGCTACTTAAAATACCACAATAAATTGTAATTAGAGTTGAGCTTTATTTTAAGCTGAATGAATACTTTGATCCTGTTCTCATGTAAAATTTACGAGCTCAGAATGTAAACCGTGGTGCGAAAACCCTTAAAGGCCAAGCCAAACACTCGCACCAGTTGAATATTTCCTTACTTCCACATCCCTGAGCAGAGGATAGTGGTCATCAAACTAGAAGGGGAGGGGGGGACTTGTGGCCAGCAGGATGATGCGCCCAGCCGTTGTAGGTGGGTTTCGAAACCGGATTTAGCTAAATCAGCTCCCCTAATTCATCTCGACACAGGGTGGGCATCGGTCCCATACATTGTCCGATAATTTATGAGAAATTTCCTTCTTCATGAGGATTCGAACTTGCGTTCATTCCATAATGCGATTCCAGCATGCCGTAGACCACGACATTATATATCCTTCTCACTTGAAATATTGATTTTATACAGGCCTAAATAATGTTGTAATGCGATACAGAATTCGAAAATGTAAGACATGGGTTGTATGTTATATTTGTCATGATACTTAAACACCACAATATTGATTAGAATTGAAAAAATCTAGGTGGAGAGGATAGTATTTTTTGGTGGAAAATGAGTAAATTAAAAAAAAAATCTTTAAAATACTCTGTTATACGTGTGGAATGCATAGCATAACATTTTGTGGATATTTGTGCCCTTATCGGATGTTGAGTCGCCATTTTTAAACTTCCTGCGTTATGGATTTTTAAATCACTCGCCCACTTTATTGTTGTTTCCGGTAAATTAAATTTTCAAAACATTTTTTTTCTTTAAGATACCCTTTGATATGTGTGGAATGCATTGCGTAACATTTTGTGGGTATTTGTGCCCTTATCGGATGTTGAGACGTCATTTTTAAACTTCCTGCGCTACGGAATTTTAAATCACACGCCCGCTTTTATCGGTTTCCAATAACTTCATTTTTTTGCTACATTCCCAGACAAAAATATATATATAATTTCTGAACTATTAAAGATACATCCATGAAATTTAGAACACACATTCTTTAGACTATTAGGAAACTTTTCTCTATAACAGAATTTTGTTAATTTATTTCATTTTAAAAATACGTCCGTTTGTTTGCAAGAAAGGAAATCAGAAAATTGTTATTAAATTTAAATTATTTTACAAACGTAGGGACAAATATCAAAATTCTGTTACAGACAGTTTGTAGAATATGCTTTTGCAAATACATTGCAAAAAACTGTTTAAATCTATCTTTTAAAAACGGTTTAGATATATCGGTTTTAGTACAATCCTGCATTGGGTATATATTTTTTTCAAATTTGGGCCCCCAAATAATTTTTTTTTCAAAATATTTATATTTGGTTGAGTTGCCACAGATATGAGCTCTCTACATACAAAAAAAATAATATTTTACACCAAATAGGAAAAAAGTTTAAAAAAATACCATCCTCTACCCTTAATTGAACATTAACTTTAATCTTGTTTTCATGTAAAGTTGGGATATTAAGATAAAGGTGTTGAAAAATGTCTAATTCACAAAAATTCTTATCCCGATGTTGAAAATGCATGTTTAAAAAGTACAGTCTACTTACGTGAGTTTCGGGCTCTGAATTTGAGTTACAGGGTTGTTGCGTTCCCTGACGCCCAACACCTTCAGTGTAGATGTCTGGTGTTAACGGTGTCGTACCCTTTGGAATCGACAAACACACTTCGTTTCACGTACAGCACGCTTAGCATTGGCACATATCGTTCCATCTTGGCGTTGCTTTACTAATGTGTAGCGGTTTCCATGGATGCGCTCTGTTTGTTTCTCTTCACAATAATGTAAGCCGAACGTCATAATCAAGCTTCAACACCTGAGAAGAAGAAACACTTCTTTAAGTTCGCCGGTGTTTGTTTTCTCTCAGAATTATGGGGTTAAATCCTATCTCATGTCTAGTGGGAGAAAATGTTGTCGCTGGACAGGAGTTGGTAGCCGATATTTAAGGACAAATCTTAATGAACGAAACTGAACCGTCTATTGAATTTTTTTAAATAATGTGAATAATTTCAAGTGAAAAATTGTTGCCGGCCCGAGTATCGATCCCTCACTTTTGGTTCAGCACACCAACGCTCTACCGACTGAGCTACCCAGGAACTTCTCCCGACACCGTCTCAATTTTCCTCTTTTTATCCACAGGCCCCGAACAATTTTATCCTTGAAATTATTCAAGTCTGCTTCATGGAGAGCTTTACCTAAAAGCCAGATTAGCAAAATATATACGTTACTGTAGGTACGTTAAAAGAAAACCACAATTTCAAGCCACACAGAGTTTGTGTGCACTCGATGTGGGTTTCTGGCGTCTTGTCAGCCCACTCGAGTTACGTGAATAAAAAGGGAAAAATTGAGACGGTGTCGGTGAAGTTCCTGGGCAGCTCAGTCGGTAGATCGTTGGTGCCCTAAGCCAGGCATGTCAATTGATGCCCATAGGAGCAAGCGCGCGCTTTAGAGCCTAAGAGAGCCTGAACGCTTTACCGCGGAAAGGAAAGAGACAGACGAATGAGGTGGTATATGCCGCTTGGTCGAGCTATATTCAGGGATGGCCAGCACTGATTCAATGGATAAAGAGAAGAGAACTTATTAAAACTGTATCCATGTTAATTTTTAGATTTGCCTGAGAAGTATTATAAGTGCATTATAAGAATGTAAGTTTTAATTTTAATGCTCATTTTTCCAAAGTTTAATTTTTTTATTCAAAAGAAATATTTTCTCAAATTTTCAGGTATAGGCCTATTTATTTAGTAACCTTACAGAATGTTTTCTTAAATCTAATATACCGTATATACGTATTACTGAAGACAGTGTATTGAAAATTTTGAAAATATTGGCATGGAAATTGTTTGTAACGAAATGAAGTAACAAAGCAACTACTGTTACATCACAAGCAAAAGATACGTGCCCATGTGTTGTAAAAATGTCAGCTCTATAGCTTCAGCAGATTTCGAGAAAATAATTTAATATTCTGATGATAGGAAGTTGCTCACAAATATCACCTTAAAAGCATAATGCGATAAGAGTTTTGTCATGTAATATTAGTTACACTTAAAACAGATATAGTACCTAGGTAACTTTGCTTTGTACTGTAATATTGTTTTGATTAGTTTATTGATTACTTTTGTAAGGCTAAAGATACCATCAATATAAATTCCAACTTATCATGTCATACTCAAGCTCTTTCTTTGGAATATCACTTTCTTTATGAATGATGTATTTCATCCACTTAATACAGTATAATATTATAGGCCTACTACTATGGAATTAAAGTGAATATTCCTTCTTAACTCTCTATTATGTTATTAAGATTTAAAACACAAGTGCAATATTAAGAAATCAGTGTTAGTACTTTTGTTTTACAGAAATATAGATAATATTAAACAGAAAGCAGCCATGTAAAAATAACGACATAAAATTTCACGTTCCGTTTGAAGTTTGTGCACCACTGTTTTCTTAATCCAACAGGTTGCTTATTCATATACACAACCCTTCCTCTTTCCATACTTAGCGCTTGCTGCCCGTGCACGACGTCAAGGTCAGAAAAATGCGCTTGCTTTGACATCACTGCCCTAAGCCAAAGATCCTGGGATCGATACCCTCCCCGGAACAAGTTTTCCCTTGGAATTATTCAAGTCTGCTTCACACAGAGCTTTACCTGAAAGCTAGAGTTGCATGAACCACCTTTCGTTTATGGCAAAGTGAAAGGTTATTGCGATTCTACTAAAAACACGGCAGCAGTGTAGACAGAAGGAAATCTGAATAATTTCGAGGGAAAAATTGTTCCGGAGCCGGGTATCGAACCCGGGACCTTTGGTTTAACGTACCAACGCTCTACCACTGAGCTACTCGGGAACTCTACGTTAAACCAAAGGTCCCGGGTTCGATACCCGGCTCCGGAACAATTTTTCCCTCGAAATTATTCAAATCAACTTTACAGGGAGTTATACCTGAAATCTTGATTTGCATAATACACGTCACTGTTCGTTAACAGAAAACCACAATTTAAGTCACACGGAGTTAGTGTGCACTCGAAGTTGGTTGCTTGACGGTTGTCAGCCCACTTTGAGGTCTGTGGATATAGAGGGAAAAATTGGATCGGTGTCGGTTAGAGTTCCCGAGTAGCTCAGTGGTAGAGCGTTGGTACGTTAAACCAAAGGTCCCGGGTTCGATACCCGGCTCCGGAACAATTTTTCCCTCGAAATTATTCAAATCAACTTTACAGGGAGTTATACCTGAAATCTTGATTTGCATAATACACGTCACTGTTCGTTAACAGAAAACCACAATTTAAGTCACACGGAGTTAGTGTGCACTCGAAGTTGGTTGCTTGACGGTTGTCAGCCCACTTTGAGGTCTGTGGATATAGAGGGAAAAATTGGATCGGTGTCGGTTAGAGTTCCCGAGTAGCTCAGTGGTAGAGCGTTGGTACGTTAAACCAAAGGTCCCGGGTTCGATACCCGGCTCCGGAACAATTTTTCCCTCGAAATTATTCAAATAAACTTTACAGGGAGTTATACCTGAAATCTTGATTTGCAGAAGGAAATCTATAAGTCACAACGCAAACAATTTGCCACAGAATTTTCAAAACTCTACTTTGACTGGAACCTTATTGCTGCACTGATTATGCAGATTTTCATACTAGTTCTCAATAATGTTTTCAGCCCAGTTAAGTCTTTTCGGCTACTATCTCTGCAGCCAACTTCTCGATTACTGATAGTCGTGACGTGAATTTGAATTGAAGAATAGGGAAATGGGAGGAGAAACTTTAAAAGGTACGCGAAATCGTGTCTTCGCAAGGGAGTTCGGGGAAACAGTTTTAATAGTAAAATGATAGAGAATGGATTAATCTTGCTCAGGATAGGGACCAATGGCGGGCTTGTGTGAGGGCGGTAATGAACCTTCGGGTTCCTTAAAAGCCAGTAAGTAAGTAAAATGCAGTTAAGGGTGATTTCCTGGAAAACAGAAATGTAAGAGGACCAGCATTAATGAATGATATATAAATTGTACATAATTTTCATGACAATAAATATACAATATAGACGTACAATATACAATATTTGAACAGTCTTGTACAAAGGGATTTGTTCATTGCAATATTTTTAGAAATCCAACTACTTTTTTTACAATAATAACATTCACTGCTTTATTCTGTTGATTTTACGCCATATAAAACAAATTGTTTATTTAACGACGCTCAGAATTGCAGAGGTTATATCAATGTCGCCGGCGTGTCGGAATTTTGTCCCGCAGTTATTTTACATGCTAGTAAATTTAGTGACATGAGCCTGCATAATTCTTAGTTTTTTTTGGCTACTATCCCGAAAAGACAAATTATATGATTCTGTTTCGTGACGAGAATATTGTACGAAATGGAAATATAAAAATTGGAAATTTATTCTTTGAAGAGGTGGAAAAATTCAAATACCTGGGAGCAACAGTAACAAATATAAATGATACTCGGAAGGAAATTAAACACAAAATAAATTTGGGAAATGCCTGTTATTATTCGGTTGAGAAGCTTTTATCATCCAGTCTGCTGTCAAAACTGAAAGTTAGAATTTATAAAACAGTTATATTACTGGTTCTTCTTTATGGTTGTGAAACTTGGACTCTCACTTTGAGAGAGGAATATAGGTAAAGGCTGTTTAAGAATAAGGTGCTTAGAAAAATATTTGGGGCTAAAAGGGATGAAATTACAGGAGAATGGAGAAAGTTACACAACGCAGGATTGCACGCATTGTATTCTTCACCTGACATAATTAGGAACATTAAATCCAGACGTTTGAGATGGGCAGGACATGTAGCACATATGGGCGAATCCAGAAATGCATATAAAGTGTTAGTTGGGAGGCCGGAGGGAAAAAGACCTTTGGGGAGGCGGAGACGTTGATGAGAAGATAATATTAAAATGGATTTGAGGGAGGTGGGATATGATGATAGAGACTGGATTAATCTTGCTCAGGATAGGGACCAATGGCGGGCTTATGTGAGGGCGGCAATGAACCTCCGGGTTCCTTAAAAGCGAGTAAGTAAGTAGTACTATTGTTCTTAGAGTCCTTCACAGGTAAAAATGCCCACTGGTGTTAAATCTCAAGATCAAAGTGGATACTGGACACTTCCTCTTATCTAATTCCCGGGGAAAGTGACATGGAGAAAAACCTCGCATCTCCGTGGTGATGTTACTTTGCATTATTCTGCTGAAAGCAAAATTCTTCAGCCAAAGACAGGTTATTAACGTGAAGGATGACGTTATCTCGCAACATTGTTCAGAGGGCGGGTCCTGTGACGTCATTAGAAAGAAAAATGACCCTGTCATTGCTGTGGGAGACAGACCGCATTGTCCTGCTATCCCTGATGGATTAACAACTCGTTCTTCCATTACGCTGACCTACTGCAGTAGTTACATATATCTAGAGCATTTTTAAAAGTGATTTTATGTAACCAAGTATCGTGTAATACTGCTATACCTATCTCAAGCTTAATAATAATAATAATAATAATAATAATAATAATAATAATAATAGTAATAATAATAATAATTAATAATGCTTTATTTTTTTTGCCGGAGTTAAAGCCGTGAGGCCTTCTCTTCCACTCAACCAGAGGATAAAAAGAAATTACGTGATAATACAATGTTAGTACAACAGAAATTTAAAGACAAAATCTAAACAGAAATATTTGCATAAACCAGAGGATTGTCGAACTCAAATACCAGAGGTCTGCATCGGACGTTTTCGCTCGAGCGCCAAGTAGTTCGTAGCATAATCCGATAGGTAGCGCACATGCATGATGGGTAAAATTGTCGCGAGCGATAAATCCTCGAACGGTATAAGCCGAGCGTTAGACATTCGTTCTTGTTACAGTGATGAACTGCGTAGTAATATCATAAATGTTTATCATTTCAAAACTTTGCAGTGTTTAACTAACCTCTCCATAATACAACTACAAAACTTGCTTTAAAATGTAATATAAATGTTGTAGGTAAATGTTTTTTCTTTCTTTTTTTTTTTTTTTTTTTTTTTCGCACACAGGAGTGATTTTGTTTTTGCCACATCTGATAGATGTTATTGGATATAAATGTAATTATTATAAACGGAGAACAAAATCACGATAATGCAAGAACTGTATCAAGTTTTCTAGTAGTAGTAGTAGTAGTAGTAGTAGTAATAATAATAATAATAATAATAATAATAATAATAATAATAATAATAATAATAATAATAATATCTAATAATTAGTGTATCAGTCTTTGCGTCTGTAACAGTTGTGCAGCGTGATTATTCGTTTTATTATATTTTCTGTGACGTTATCTCTGTACTAATATTGTTATTAATTTACTGCTATATCAATAATATTTTGTAAAACGTTTCTACATTGTCGCAGTATATAGGCGGAACACTATATATGGACCTATCATATTATATATGTGGTAAATCGAATATTGAATAATTATTATTAATTAGCAATAATAACTGTATATCGAAGTTTTTCATACTATTTTATTTATAACTTCATGTTCCTGTTTTGGTACGTTCCATTGACTGTACCATTAAACGTTTGTCATAAACGCAGAAAATAAAGTCTTATTTTTACGGTGTGAGCAAAACATATGTGTATCTTATCTGTCGCCTTCCATACAAGATAAGACATGTCGGTGAGATGACCTTGTACTGTGCTTCTATTTATTACGAGCGTATCACGACCGATCGTATCTCACTCGAGGGTGCAACACTCGACCGAGTTCAAGCGAGCGATTTAACTCCAATGCAGCACTCTGTCAAATACCTACTTAAGCTAGAAGACAAATTAAATTATATGATTACTTTATAAACTAGTTACAATTGTGAATTTTAATATATACCCTGGGACACTCTGCGTTCTAAAATAAGATGTTTCGCTTTGTACTTCAAAGGGTTTAAGGTCGGGCAGCCCCTAATATTTATACGTAATGAATTCCAAGAACGAATAGTGTGTATATTGTAAAAGACGATGAATACGCGGAAGTTCTGTGGAGAGGGACTGACGATAGATTGTCGTGTCGTGACTGGGTGTACAGATTTGATGTGTGGATAGATATGAAATCATGATACAAGGTATTCAGGGGTTGATGCATGAAAAATGTGATAGAGAATAGAGAAGAGAAAGGCATTGCAAACTGCGTCTGTCAACCAGCCGGAGCCAGGACAATTCGTTGAAAGACGGTGAGATATGATCATAGAGACTGATATTACATATTAGTATAAACCGAACACAGGCATTATGGACACGCTGAAGTCACTTAATAGAACGTCGCAGTAGTTGAACTGTGGCATGATAAGTGTCTGGACTTAAATTTGTTTTAATTTAAAAGGAAGAATAATTTTTTATTCGTCGAAGCGAGAGCAGAATAGAAAATACTTTTTAACATACATGTTTAATCTGTGCGGCTCATTGATATGAACACGCAGATTTTTCACAGTTGCACTAAACGGGATTTCAGTGTTATTTACAACTACGGCGGGAAGAACAGATTTGTTAAATTCTATAGAAGTCTCTGATATCCTAGTAAGATTAGCTTGTGATTTTTCAGGGTTCAGAATCAATCCAAATTTTTGTGACCAAGAGGTTAAAGATTTAAAATCCGAATTTAAGGGGTTAGGTACAGCTTACAGCAGTACAATTTTTGGAAATAATCAACATTTTTTTCCTCCATTTCTGTATCTTGTACAATAATGAAAATTGTCATGTATAAAACACTGTCCTTATGCAAAATTCAAAATGTTGGCGTCCACACCTGTGGAGTAACGGTCAGCGCGTCTGGCCGCGAAACCAGGTGGTCCGGGTTCGAATCCCGGCCGGGGCAAGTTACCTGGTTGAGGTTTTTTCCGGGGTTTTCCCTCAACCCAATACGAGCAAATGCTGGATAACTTTCGGTGCTGGACCCCGGACTCATTTCACCGGCATTATCACTTTCATTTCATTCAGACGCTAAATAACCTGGATGTTGATAGAGCGTCGTAAAATAACCCAATAAAAAAAATGTTGGCATTTCACTGTGCAGTGATGAAGTGTTTCCCTCATAACTCATAAACTTGTTAACTTTTTCATGTTCTCTCTCTTTTATTTTATTGCTGAAACTCATGTTTACAATATCATGCTCTTTCAACTATATTCCTTAATAAATAATATTTTTAAATTTCGTGTAGTAGAAAATACTGATATTTGACCATTTTTTATGATGAATTTATTTTTTACCATACAATCTATCAGAGGTAGAGAAATGATCTTGCATCATATTGTAGATATGACAGGCATAAATACACGCAAAAGATTTCATCACAGAATGTTGGATAGTTTTTGAGTTATGTGGAAAACGCTTCATCACTGCACAGTGAACTGAATTTGGAAAAAAAAAAAAAGTAAATTTTTTTTTAAATCGTAAAAATATTTTTTCTTATAGCAGAAGGACATTGTTTTACACGTACTAATTTTCATTATCATACAAGATACAGTAATAGAGAAAAAAATATTGAATATTTCCAAAATTTTACTTCTATAAGCTGTACCTAACTTCTTAATTTATATATATATACTGTCATTCACCGAATTAGGAATGGCGCGGATATACTGTTGTAGGTCGTCAGCATAAAGATGATAACGACAGTGTTGTGTACGAAGATGGAGAAAAATCAATTTTGAAACTATGCTTCTCATGCATAGATTTTGTCATGCCTGTAATTTCTTGAGAGAAACCTAGGCATGATATTAAGGGGAATTGGACGTTATCGCATGCAAAGTAATGGTAAAAATATCCTATCTTCAAGCAGTCATAAATGTAATACTATTTATCACAGCTATTTCATTTTTTTAGTGATATATGTATACACATTAAACTTTAAAATGAAAAAAGAATGGTTAATCTAGTGTAAATCTTACCCTTAAATTAATTTTTTAATTTAAACATATGTTTTATATAAATTAACTACATACCCTACTCTATTCACTTATCATAGCACACATTGAATTAAAATTTTGGCCACTTACTGCTAACAGGTACTAAAACATACCCTACTAAAATTATTAAAATATCTGTAATATTATGGGCATAGGGCTTATACTAATCTTCAATTTTTTTTTAAATTTATTGACGGTGATGATTACTATAAGCCATATGCCCATAATATTACAGATATATGAATAATTTTAGTAGGGTATGTTTTAGTATCTATTAGCAGTAAGTGGTCAAATTTTCAATTCAATATGTGCTATAATAAGTGAATAGAGTGTACCTAATCACAGGCATGTAGTGAATTTATAAAAAAAAATTGAGCTTAATTAAAAAAAATTAATTTAAGGATACAGATTTACTCTAGTCACCATTCTTTTTCATTTTAAAGCTTAATATGTATACACACATAGCTAACAAAAATGAAAGACCACTGGTAAATAGTACACTATTATATTTATGACTGCTAGAAGATAGGCTATTTTTACCATTATTTTGCATGCGATAATGACCAACTCCCCTTAATAACCCACGTTGGAAGAAGGTGGACGGATACGACATCGTCAGCTTTAAAGAGCTGAACTTACTCTAATTAAATTGGGGTCTGTAGAAGAAGCCGCCATTAGGAAACATGTCAAGTTACTGCAAGAAAGACAAAAAAAAAAAAAGGTTACCACGAGGAGTAGAAGCGACACTTGCTGTTCGAGGGGGGAGGTCGTGGGAAACAGGTCACCCTGTCTCCCTAGTGGCTTCTCGAAAGTAGGTCTTTGAGATCATGTTGCAACGCCTGATCCCGTGGCGAGTGGTGATTTCGTGACAAATTAGGTAGAATTTATTAGATTCTTAATAATTCATCGTGCACCGATGTGATTACGTGTGTATATTAGAAGCTTACCAACCGAGAGATACGATTCCAGGCTTGAAAAATGAAATAGATTTATCTTCCGTGTCTGTCCGTTGTCTTGTGATTATCCTCAGGTGTCTCAGCGGTGGCCCTGCGTCATGCCGACCCCATGATCAGAGAGGCTCGCATTTGCGAGATATCAAACGTGTGATTAAATGAATTTTCCTCCCCTACCAGTATTTATTTAACCTGGTAGAGGTAAGGCCATCACGATTTCTCTTCCCCTCTACTATGGGATTACAATTGCGGTATTAAGAATACAATTAGTATTAAAAAAGATGAGTAAATGAGACAGAAAACATATCACCACTACAATGAGAGCAAGTATCACATGAACTTCACCGTGCCGTTTGAAAATAACAGCCCTATTATCGGTGTTCAGTAATTCATCTTCAGTCAATAAATTTTCGTAATTTATACATTACATTAGAATGTGGACCTAATTTATTGGTTCCTCTTATAACAAGTGTCGGAACTGTCGACGATCCGGTCTAATGCACATTTCACATCTTTGAAAATACAGGGTGATCCATTTAGGAAGACATAAAATAAAAACTTGATAAAATGTTAAATAATTAGTACATGCATTCTGGAGATTATCCTCCGAATTATATATAATAAGCTGATCATCTGCAAACATTAACGCTAATGCATATTTCTTTTGTTAAAATTATGGGAGTAAAAGGGTATAATATTCATCCATTGTCTAGCAGTTTCATCAATGTATATGTTGAAAACTAGCGGAGACATAGTGCATCCTTGTCTTACACCTATAATAGTTTCCTCTTTTTTAAATCTTTGGCTCCTGATATCTGAATTTTTGTTCCTTGATAATAATAATAATATTGAGGGTAGCCCTTACGGACTCGGTATATCCTCAAAAAAATTAATATACATATATGTAAACATAGATATTAAATTTTAAAAAAGGGAAACAAAGAAAAGGGCGTGAAAAATTACATTTGCTATTAATGTGGCACCATGTGATTAATTAGGACTTGGCAGGACTTTTTTAACACAATTATCACAATGTCATCCCTCAGAGATGTTGGCAGAGCAAATTGCCGTCGAAATTCTTCGAAAAAAGCTGGTATAGTACCTCGAGCACCTATGAGCAAGCAGAATACCTCAACGTGAATTAAGGCATATTTCAGCTTCAAACAGTTGACTGTAGGCTCATAGATTGACTTCTTCTCTTTAATTACTTAAATGAAATGAACTGGAATACCTCGTTTAAACATAATTGTCCAAAGTACATGTCACATAATTTTATCAAAGGCTTTTGTGTAATCAATAAATAATATGTGTTTCTCTATCAAATTTTCGGTGCTTCTCAATTGTTTGTTGTAATATCAAGACATCTGTACCTGATCTACCCATTCTAAATCCTGTTTGTTCCTCTAATAGTATTACCTCTAATATTGGTTTTAATCTTTCTGTGAATATTTTTCAATATATTTTATAGGCTGTATTTAACGAACATATAACACGATAATTTTCACATTTTGTTCCGTCTCCTTTTTTGCATATTGGTTTAATCGTTGAAATTCTCCATTCCTTTGGTATATTCTTCTCGAGCTAACATTTGTTTAATAATCATAATAATATTACTTTGAAACTTCTTGACGAATACTTTAGCAACTCGCTATTTATACCGTCACTGCCTACTGCCGTAGGCCTAATATATATGCAATTTTTTAAAATGAAATTTATGAAAATTAAATTATATTCATCTATTTAAGCAAAATATTTTACTTTATAATTATTTTTGTGTCATGTCGGCTCAAGAAAGAAGTACAAAATAAAGGTAGCGTCTTTCTCAACAAGGAAAAAAAAAGTGAATTATCACGGAACGTATGAAACCTAAAATAAGAAATTATATTCACCTTTTCTTTTTCCTTTTTGTCTTATTTTTGCCTTTTTTGTGAGTAATGCGACAAACTTGAGTCGTGTCCAGAAAATCTAGTGGTAACGCTTGTTATATTGTACATGCTGATACACAATTAGACATATTAATTCATCAATACGCGAAAGAAGTGTGTCTTCGTGGAACATTTTCAACCTGCTGTGAATTTAAGCGATGTAAAATTTATTTGAGCTGAGTTTGCTGAGCATTAAAGTGTCAGTTCCCTCGGTTTACCCTAGCAGACATTTCCCAATTGTGATGCAGTTCCTCTCGGGTATTACAGTTGGAATTCAGCCAATTAGCGTCGTTCGTCTGGGAAGCATCTGAACTGACAGTAGCTTCAAACTCGTGTTACAACACCGCTAATAAGTGCTGCGGATGATGAATATAATTCTGTGTCATATCTCCTTGAATAAATGTATTTAGCGTCTTCTTTAAGGTATAAGACCATATGTAAACAGTGAAAAGTTTTTGGTTTTTCTTCCCACGTACAGTCCCAATGGCAAGTGTAATATGAATTTAACCAGTGAAACCTACATTTTTATGACGAGAAAATTCTATGTTGGAAGTACAAGAGAGAAAAATTGTAACGTTTTGTCATGAATAGTTTACTCTGACGTCAGGCGTGGTACCATGGAAACAGAAATGTAAGATAAATTTCGTGCTTCGTGGTTTTCTACGCGGTCCGTCTCGGTCTATTCTCTGCTTAATATGCCTTTAGGTTTTTTTTACGTAATAGAGAGGTATTATTAACAGGAACACATGTCCTTCCCAACGTCATACCATCAGAGTCGATCGGACTATATTTTATTAGAGACTTCTCAAAGCCAATTCGCTAGTCTCCTAAATTGAGACAATTCATCCTGCCTGTGTTATCCCATAGGCGCTAAGGCAAATGTCAGGATGAGCCCTAAAAGAAAAGGGCCACGGACGTACATCTCCCCACACAAATTTATGAATTTTTTTTCCAAATTAAAGCCTTTTGAATTCCGAGATTTAACATTCGAAAATTCCCGCCCTCACATAAGCTCGCCATCGGTCCCTATCCTGAGCAAGATTAATCCAGCCCCTACCATCATATCCCACCTCCCTCAAATCCATTTTAATTTTATCCTCCCATCTACGTCTCGGCCTCCCCAAAGGTCCTTTTCCTTCAAATCTTCCAACTAACACTCTCTATATGCATATCTGGATTCACACATACGTGCTGCATATCCTGCCTATCTCAAACTTCAGGATTTAATGTTCCTAATTATGTCGGGTGGAGAATAAATTGCGTGCAGTTGTGCGTTGTGAAACTTTCTCCATTCTCCTGTAACTTCATCCCTCTTAACCTCAAATATTTTCCTAAACACCTTATTCTTGAACACCCTTAACCGCTTTCCTCTCTCAAATTGAGAGTCCAAGTTTCACAACCATGTAATTTAACTGTTTTATAAATTCTAACTTTCAATATTTATTAAAGCAGACTGGATGACAAAAGCTTCTCAACCGAATAATATCACGCATTTCCCATATTTATTCTACGTTTAATTTCCCCTCGAGTGTCATTTATATTTGTTACTGTTGCTCCAAGGTATTTGAATTTTTACACCTTTTCAAAGGATAAATTTCCAATTTTTATATTTCCATTTCGTACTATATTCTGGGCATGAGACATATTTATATCAAGTCTTACTAAAAAATAAGTATCATGAGTTATAGACTGAAACTAACTCATAAATATATCCAAATGTAATGCTAAACATGGTGATTATTACAAGGTCATGGTCTACTGACAGAATACAGGTAAACGTGAAATAAAGTGCATTGATTTGTCTGTTGTGAATAGAGGTGTCATGTCAGTTTCCTCGGTATACCCTAGCATACAACATACCCGGTTGTGATGTAGTTCCATCTCGTTATTGCTGTGGGATATGAGTTATTTACGAACGTTAGTCAGAGAGAGCATTATATCTGAGCTGGTAATTGATTCCATCCCGCCTAACTACTCCGCGAAGAATCGCTCCGGGAGATGAGCACAATCCTCTGCTATAGCTGCTTCAGAAAATACATGCTGATATTGCGACATACCCCCAGGGGTAGCTGCAGCTTAGGTAGGAAATGCTTTATCGACAAAGACAACCGGAGACAGATCACGATAGATTTAGAAATATTTCCGAAAGCTAGCGGAAATGTAGAGAAGGTTTTCTGTGGATAGTTGAGTTCTAGTCACATGTTTGTTACTCCATTGCTTCAATTTGGACTATCAACATCTGACCGTCTCCAAATAGACTGTGTAGTCGGAAAGAATTCTTCAGTAAATAAATAACTAGACTTTTCTTTCCTTGTGTCTCACTTTCACCTCAAACTGCCATAAACATTAAATTTATCCATTACTAAATATCATACCTTCTTTTCAGCAGAATCACTGCATCAGACGAAAAAGGGAGATAAGTAACGAATGTGTGAGTGGCAAAAAAAAAGTTGAGGCGTGGGACATCTATGATTAACTAAAAATGTCTCCTGCCAATTTCATTTCGCCATTCCTCCAATGTCATCACATAATAATCCTGTTGTAATTCAATAGAGGATAGATGATACAACTTTATGGGACTTAAAATGAATAGTTACATTGTAACTAAAACAGCTAGATCTCTGAACAACCTCTAAAATTTTAAATGCAAGCTAATTAATTACAATCACAAAAACAATTTCTTATTATATCATAATACTGTACGTATTTTATTCTATCATACAGTATCATCTCTTATCACATATTATATCATATTATACCTAAAATACTATATCATACATCACAGTTCATCACTCCACAAAGATAAAAAATTACAATTAATAATATTATCATCTTATAGTCACTGGATAGCCTCTGTTGTTTAAAAAGAATATTAAGTAAAGAATTGCAATTTATTATTATTATTATTATTATTATTATTATTATTATTATTATTATTATTATTATTATTATTTTATAGTCTCTGGATAGCATCTGTAATTTAATGGGAATGCTAGATAAGTTATGACAATTAACAATATTATCACCTTATAGTCTTTGGATAGTCTCAATAATTTAAAAGGAATGCGAGATAAATAATGACAATTTAAATTTTCAAAGTCAAGTGGCCTACATATGTAAGAAAACTTTTTCCATAATTCATTCCCTCAAACACTTAACCAATGTTTTACCTCTCAGCCTTAAAAAGAACCTGATCCAAACTTTAGTGATGCCCCACTTCGATTATTGCGATTCTTTATTCACGAATCTAAATACTGATCTTGCCCATAGACTACAGCGTGTTCACAATATCTGCGTTCGTTTCGTTTGTAACATTAGAAAATTCGATCATGTAACACCGTCACTAGAATTGTTGTCTTGGAGTCCACTTAAAGAAAGAAGATTCTTCAACTCTCTCTTATTACTATTTAAAATCATCCACACCTCCACACCCTCTTACCTAGCATCTCGTTTTGTTTACCTTTCACTACCTCGAACCCGAAACATGTACCTTCTCTCTATTCCTCTGCACAGAACATCCTTCTACTCATCATCTTTCAGCATATCGATTCCACGCCTCTGGAATTCTCTCCCTGACCACGTCAGAGACTGTCGGACAATATCAAAATTCAAATTTAAATTAAAAAATCACATTCTAGTTCGTGGAATTGTTTGTTGAACACATGTCAGGTTGCGCAACTTCACCTTAACCCATGACATATAGTAAATATTGTAACTATGCTGTTGTAAAATTGAAAATTAATATGCAATGTATTTATTATTATTATTATTATTATTATTATTATTATTATTATTATTATTATTATTATTATTATTGTCAGTTATCAATATCATCATTGCTATCTCTGTTTTCTTTCTTTTCGTTGTATCAGCTCGATAAGAGCACTATAATGTACTTTTGACTCTGTTGACCCTCTATAGGGCTTTAACTTAATTTGTATCATTTTCATCAGTGTTTGTATTTCTTTTTTGTATTTATATGTGCTATCTGGTAGGATGGAAGAGAAGGCCTTATGGCCTTAATCCTGTCAGATTAAATAAATTATTATTATTATTAAACAATTAACAATTCTCATCTTGTAGTCTTTGCATAGCCTCTGCAATTTGAAAGGAATGCTAGATAGTTCTAAAGAATGACAATTAACAATTATCATGTTATAGTCTCTGGATAGCCTCTGTAATTTAAGATGAATGCTAGATAAGTAATTACAGTTAACAATAATATCTTAAAATCTCTGGATAGCGTCTGTAGTTTAAAAGGAATATTAGATAAGAAATTACAATTAATTAATATCATCTTATAGTCTCTGGACAGCCTCTGTAGTTTGAAAGGATGTAAAATAAAGAATTGGAAATTGAAACTTTAGCACACGTCTTGGGATTCTGTGAACAGGGATTGCTCTTGAGGAACTCTAGACAATATCTTGTAAGATCCAAAATTGCTGCCGCATTAAGAAATAAGGGCTGGATAGTAGAAGAAGAAATCTCCTGTCTAGCTGAAAATGGGTCAACGAGACGAGTATATATTTTAGCGTACAATGCTGACACTAAACAGTACATCATTGTGGACCCCACGATACGTTTTGAAGTAGAATGTCATCAGTCAGCCGAGGTCTACCTTGAGAAGAAGTCGATCTATGAGCCTACAGTCAACTATTTCAAGCTGAAATATGCCTTAATTCACGTTGAGGTATTCGGCTTGCTCATAGGTGCTCGAGGGACTATACCAGTTTTTTTCGAAGAATTTCGACGGCAGTTTTCTCTGCCAACATCTCTGAGGGATGACATTGTGATAACTGTGTTAAAAAAATCCTGCCAAATCCTAATTAATCACACGGTGCCACATTAATAGCAATTGTAATTTTTCACGCCCTTTTCTTTGTTTTCCTTCTTTAAAATTTAATATCTATGTTTACATATGTATAATAATTTTTTTTGAGTCCGTAAGGGCTACCTTCAATGGGGGGGCAGTTTAATAATAATAATAATAATAATAATAATAATAATAATAATAATAATAATATTATTATTATTATTATTATTATTATTATTATTATTATTATTATTATTATTATTATTATTATTATTATTATTATTATTATGTATTTGTCTCTGAATGACCTCTGCAATCGAAAATGGGAGTTGAATGAAAGATTAAAATTTCAAGGATAATTTGATCTCGTCTCGTCCCATCCCATCTCAACGTTTTAAAATAGCGTCTGTAATTTGAGAGGTTATTTAGTGAAGGATTATGAATTCGTTATCTGTGAAACGTTAGATTCTGAGTAGGCATTATAAATTAAGATTTAAAATTAAAATTATTAATTTATCTGTAGTAATGTTACGAGAGGTCTGAGATTCTCCGATAAATCTTCGCTCGTGGATTTATCTGGAAAATCTCAGACCTCGAGTGACATTTATTAGGACTATTTCGTGAATAAAATAAAAATGTAAATAATATATCCCTAAAATTCGATCACAGAATGTTAATAATTGTATATTAACAAATACTTAACCTATTCAGACATTGTGAAGTTGAAATACTCGTAAATAAATATCGATTACTGCAATACAGAAATTCGATGTTATTATTCAGTAATGCCAATTGCGAAAAGCGAAATACAGGTTTAACAATGTTAATTACATGTACTGCAGTTTTCTCTTATTATTATAACATAAATACATTTTCATTATCTGCTGAAATCATAATTTAATTTAACAGTAACAGTGGGGACAGTTATATACCAATGCTTATGTATTCACAGCGAGATATGTTGCTACACAGTGAAGCCTAATAAGCCTAATTAAAACACGAATTTTATTACGCCATACGGAAGGCAATTTGATCAAAGACATTATTACTACGCAAGGTCTTTGAGTTTGATATGCGATGAGGTTACATAAATTTGAACATCTGATTTCTATTAATTGTTTAATTTAATTCACGAAATACAAATTTTATAGGCTACTAATTATAGGTTAAGTTACCTGTGGTAGCAGGACCAATATCAGCTGTGCCTTATTTCGACCGTTACACACAATCAGTGCTACACGAAAGCATTTTTTATAGCTCGACAAACGCATTCTCGCTACAGTGTGTAACGGAACTAAAGCTGCATCTACACAGTTCAATATTTCAATCGCGTATGCGTGCAATCTGGGAAGAATATTGAAAGAATCAAGTTTAAAGATACGTTCAATTAAGATGCATGAAGATTTTGTATCTACGTGGAGCGCCGTTTTGAACGTCGTCTTCTCTGCGTCAATATATTAATTAATATTAAATATCAATCTTGCATTCATTGCTTTAAAGTTGAAAGAAAAGTTTAACCGTGTAGTTGCATCTTAATGTAATCATGATCATTAATTTACGGGGAAACAGTTGGCGACAACGACTAAAACAAAAGAACGACCATGCGATAAATTGATAGCGATAAATCTACCTGCAAAAATTATGCAAAGTATGACTGTGATTGATTGGAATTCAAAATTTCATTACACTGCATTGTTCGAAAATGGAATGACGTCATATAAACGAAATAGTCTCTTTAAACGCTCCCTGAATTTTAGTATTCATGTAAGATATTGTAATCACTGTCAGTCATTATTATTATCTTACAATCTCTGAACAGCCTCTGTGATCCAAGATGCAGTATGTTAAATAAATAACTAGAATTATTTTCAGCATGTTGTTTTGAACTTAATTTTGTAGTTTAGGAATGATTCTAAATAAAGGCTCGCAATTACAGTCACTATTTCAGAAAACTCTTTTGGTTTTTATAAGGCACGCTAAACAAAGTGATATAGTTAATGGAATCTGAACACTTTCTGTGAGGTTCGTGGTAGTGTACAGGATCACTCGACTGTAATGCCGACACTGTGCTATATTTCCTACACGCGTTATAAGCTTTCGTACTCTTTCCGTGTTATGCTGTTGTATACGTGACAGAATTCGCAATTCCCATCCAGCCCATCTCTCGCTGCAATTCCAGGAGGATATCGTGCGATAATTGAGTTGACGTCTGCGATCACCATCATGGGAGAACCCGGTCGTTCCTCCACGACGGAGACCTGTTGCCTCTGTCAACAGATTCAAGTGGACAGGCTGTCTTGAATGCCTGGAATCTGTGCTGATTTAACTGTGTCTGTGTCTCTGAGACCATCTCCAGGATATAAAAAAGCATCTATTTATGAATTTAAAATGACTAGGAAATGGAAATGCACCATTGGAATTTAATCTATACTGTATTAATGCAATGGGTCAATGTAGAGTATCCACCGCCCACTGAACGAATATGTCACACTTTTATCACTGCCAACGCTGCGCTATAAACCAATTTTCGGCAATCTAATGTAAAAGACTGCCTACAGATATTTGGAAAGTTTCAGAGAAAATACACAAATTCAATCTTCTAACACGATTTTTTTGTTTTTATGAATTAAGTAATTTGCTGGGAGACATCGTTAGATATAGACCACTTTTACACTAAACCTGGAGTAATTTAAGCTTATTCATTATATATGATTCTACTTACTGTTTTTTTATACGCTCACCTGTATGTAATTTCTATTTCATACATTTTTCATTGTTATTTTACATCCAAAGATCATTAAGAACCCTGAATATTACTTGATATCTCCTATCTTTCTTCAAATAGTGTTATATGCCATATTAATTTTCATTTGTTTTCATAAGTTAACAATGATGCACATTGGAAGCAACATATAAGAAATTATTTTCCTACACAATCCATGCTATATTCACGTTGTTTTGAAATGATTAATCGAAGTTGGTTTGCTTATTGTTTATTACACGCACGTTTGTATGTAATTTCTATTCCATACTTTTTTTCTATCCCACGATCATTAAGAATGGTGAATAATATTCATGCTTGTTTCCTGTATTTCTTAAAATAATATTATGTGGCATGTTAATTTTTATTTGTCGTTATTTACGTAAAAATGATGCGCCAAAAAATAATAATTTCGTACTCACTCCACATCCCTATATTCACATTTGTTTTTCAGTGATTTATTAAAGAATGTACCGGTATCTAAAAGACTAACAATTTAGAAACATGTTACATAAATCATCCTTGTGCCAAAAGGGAATGCTCCCTGGACCAAATTACATTAAGGAATGTACCGGTATTTAAATAACTAATTTAGAAAAATGTTACATAAATCATCCTTGTGCTAAAAGAGAATGCTCCCTGGACCAAATTATATTAAAGAATGTACCGGTATTTAAATGACTAATTTAGAAAAATGTTACATAAATCATCCTTGTGCCAAAAGAGAATGCTCCCTGGACCAAATTATATTAAAGAATGTACCGGTATTTAAAGGAATAATTTAGAAAAATGTTACATAAATCATCCTTGTGCCAAAAGAGAATGCTCCCTGGACCAAATTATGTTAAAGAATGTACCGGTATTTAAAGGACTAATTTAGAAAAATGTTACATAAATCATCCTTGTGCCAAAAGAGAATGCTCCCTGGACCAAATTATATTAAAGAATGTACCGGTATTTAAAGGACTAATTTAGAAAAATGTTACATAAATCATCCTTGTGCCAAAAGAGAATGCTCCCTGGACCAAATTATATTAAAGAATGTACCGGTATTTAAAGGACTAATTTAGAAAAATGTTACATAAATCATCCTTGTGCCAAAAGAGAATGCTCCCTGGACCAAATTATATTAAAGAATGTACCGGTATTTAAATGACTAATTTAGAAAAATGTTACATAAATCATCCTTGTGCCAAAAGAGAATGCTCCCTGGACCAAATTATATTAAAGAATGTACCGGTATTTAAATGACTAATTTAGAAAAATGTTACATAAATCATCCTTGTGCCAAAAGAGAATGCTCCCTGGACCAAATTATATTAAAGAATGTACTGGTATTTAAATGACTAATTTAGAAAAATGTTACATAAATCATCCTTGTGCCAAAAGAGAATGCTCCATGGACCAAATTATATTAAAGAATGTACCGGTATTTAAATGACTAATTTAGAAAAATGTTACATAAATCATCCTTGTGCCAAAAGGGAATGCTCCCTGGACCAAATTATATTAAAGAATGTACTGGTATTTAAATGACTAATTTAGAAAAATGTTACATAAATCATCCTTGTGCCAAAAGAGAATGCTCCATGGACCAAATTATATTAAAGAATGTACCGGTATTTAAATGATAAATGACTAATTTAGAAAAATGTTACATAAATCATCCTTGTGCCAAAAGGGAATGCTCCCTGGACCAAATTATATTAAAGAATGTACCGGTATTTAAATGACTAATTTATAAAAATGTTACATAAGTTAAATCATCCTTGTGCTAAAAGAGAATGCTCCCTGGACCAAATTGTCGTATTTTGCAGTGGTCGTCAGTACTCGCTGAAATGGGTAATAATATAATATAATTATGTTGTACGTAGCAAGATCGATTATTCAATTGATAGGATATTTTATGAGGTTGTCATGACTAAGATATCTATTGTCAATTGCTTTTATTTGTAAGAATGCCTTGACTGGCGGGTATATAAGGACTGGCGCTCTTAGGGGTGGACGTCGGTGTTTGGGATGGCTCACAAGCAACAAGTTATACTAAACTAGTGGCTTGTGCAGCAAATGCTGCAAACTAAGTTCATTAGACGTTCAAATAAAATTTTTTTCAGATTTATTTTCAATAAAGAATACCAGACATTTTGAAAGTTATTTGCTTCCATAATAATGAAACATACTCCCTCTGAATGGTTTTTTATACCTAATATTTTTTATTGAACTTACCCACTTTCAGTTTTTTAGTTCCGACGCGAAAACGCAAGTAACAATGTCAGAACGATCAGTGGGTTTTTCATGTGGGAGTAAAGCAATAGTTGTTTCAGGTCATTGTGGATTGTAGGTGAAAGTTAAAAAAAAAAAGTCAGGTTTGCTATGCATGTTTCCTTTGAAATATATCCTGCTAAGAGATCTTGCTGAAATGATCGAGAGACTACAAAATTTTGTAGGCTTCTTATTTTATCAGTAATATCTTTTGGTCTGTCCTTATTAACTGTAATTTTTGCGCTCTCTAGAGCCAACTTATATAAATATCTACATCACACCGCCATTAAGTACATGAAAAAGACCCAACACCACTTGATTAATAACTATAAACATATTTGATTTTTAATAACAATATTGTCATCAGTTTTGCAGCATATATAGCCGCTACTCAGTAAATTAGAGAAATGAATATCTATTTTAACATATTATTATATTCTCTACATCTACTTATATAACCCCAAAACGTTTAACTTTCATATCTTCAGTATAACATAATGTAATTAATGAAAAATAGTCAAATCATGGCATTAACTATAATAATATTTTATTTCTAATGGTAATAATATCATCAAACCACCTCAAGTTTTGTAGATTTTAATATCCAATACAGAGCTGTACCCAGAAAATTACACACCGCAGAATCAGACCTGTAAATCATTTTAGTAAGTCTTGAAGATTTAATAACCAATTGAATTTGAGCTCTAAATATGTCAGCAATCCTGCAGGTCATGGCCTTCGTGTAATAGCCTATTGTTTATTGTAGTGTGTGTTTTGTTTTATTCTAAAATGTGCTAAAATGCAATTAGTTCTCAAAACTGACCTTGGAAAATAGGAAAATTATGTAGGAAAATTGACATTTCACTGAAAACTACTATTTTTCTGAAAAACTTTGGGTTCCATGCTTCAAAATGAGGGGTCATTTATTAAAATCCGGGTCAATGTAGAGTATCCACCGCCCACTAAACGAATATTTCACACTTTTATCACTGCCAATATTGCGCTATAAACCAATTTTCGGCAATCTAATGTAAAAGACTGCCTACCAATATTTGGAAAGTTTCAGAGAAAATACACAAATTCAATATTCTAACACGATTTTTTTGTTTTTAAATTAAGTAATTTGCTGGGAGACATCGTTAGAGATAGGCATTCTTACACTAAACCTGGAGTAATTTAAGCTTATTAATCAAATATGATTCTACTTACTGTTTTTATATGCTCACCTGTATGTAATTTCTATTTTATACATATTTCATTGTTACTTTCCATCCAAAAATCATTAAGAACGATGAATATTACTTAATATCTCCTATTTTTCTTCAAATAGTGTTTATATGCCATGTAATTTTCATTTGTTTTCATAAGTTAACAATGATGCACATTATTTTCCTACACAATCCACGCTATATTCACTTTGTTTTGAAATGATTAATCGAAGATGGTTTGCTTATTGTTTATTACACGCACATTTGTAAGTAATTTCTATTCCATACGTTTTTTTTCTATCCCAAGATAATTAAGAATGGTGAATATTATTCATGCTTGTTTCCTGTATTTCTTAAAATAATGTTATGTGGCATGTTAGTTTTTATTTGTCGTTATTTACGTAAAAATGATGCGCCAAAAAATAATAATTTCGTACTCACTCCACATCCTATATTCACATTTATTTTTCAGTGATTTATTAAAGAATGTACCGGTATTTAAAAGACTCATTTAGAAACATGTTACATAAATCATCCTTGTGCCAAAAGAGAATGCTCCCTGGACCAAATTATCGTATTTTGCAGTGGTCGTCAGTACTCGTTGAAATGGCAACAAGTTATATTAAATATATTTCGGATTAGTATAAAACTGGCCTATGTCGCCTATAGTGGGCGGGACATAAGTAATATTCACCCATAATTTTAAAGAACTCGTCAATATATCTAAACAGTTCATCCTATCAGATTGAAATTCATGTGGCGTTATCTGTAGTAATGGCACGAATGCTGTTTTATCATATTGATAATTTTACGAGCCCCATAAAATGAATTCAAGAGTTCAAATTAATGAGATTATTCAACGAATAAAATTAAATAACTTGAAAAACTGAATTACTTACGTAAATGATGATAATTACCTATTATAAAAAACATCACTAATTCATTATTATGTTTCCTTGTAATGAAGTTCAGAAACAACTGCCATCTTTCACGGCATACTGAATACTATTGCCAGCTACTCAGAGCGGAAATACGAAACAACAATACTTAACCTCAAAAGTAAGATAAGCTGGAATGTTACATCAACAGAATAAAAACACGAAAGGTTTTTACAGACATTTATTTACTGCTTGAAGTTACAGTTATTGGAAATGCAATTCTCAAAGTTAAATTTTGTTGGCATTTCTTTATTTTCTGTGATTGATACTGAAGTGGACTGGACTGAGCTGGAGATAGAGAGAGCAGCGAATAGGGATTATAAAGAATGGACACTGAGCGAATTTTCCTGTGTTTTGTTTCTCTGTGCGCCAGCGTATAGTTCCACTTTCAAGCGCTAGAGGTTAGTGTAATCGAGCATACGCTAAGATAATAATTGAGAATAGATTTGAGACACAGGATCCAAACATCGCCTACCTTATTGCATAATCCAGTAACGCTTTGCTTCAAATAAATTCAAGTTAACAGCTTTTCCTTATTTCTCAGTGACAAACTAGTTGTAATAATAATATTTTATATTTCAGATATCAGAAATTATTTTATAAAGTAATATAATACATTATAAAATTAAGTATCGAATTCGTTTAATATTTGTATATAATATAATATAGGTATATGGTTTTACTTCTCGTAAGAGTTTTGTTTTTCCATTTTCAGCGCTATCAAATCATTACATATTTTAATTGTTGTTGGGGTCAACGCCTCAACTCTCATTATAAAGGAACTCTAGAGTCTAGACATTACAGTTAATGACGGATTTATTATTTTATGGATCCAATTTATTTTATTTGAGTACATAATGTGCCTAGATATATTAATTATATGTGTTATATTTCCGCTGTATCGACTGCTAGCTGGTGTGATGTCAGCGCCAACTCTAGGGAGAAAGCAGAATCTCACGCTTTAGCTGGCTTGAAGATCATTGAAATCAGTCCGGCTACATCAAAGGTACCGACGCGAAGTGTCCATTCTTTATAATCTCTATTCGCTGGAGAGAGTAGCAATGCGATTATATATCCAGCTCAAAGCGTCTTATCAAGAAACATAACTGTGATTGGTTGATTTTAAGCAGGTTCTGAAACGTTTTTAGCCAATATCGCAAGTTCGTTGTATAAGTTAAATCTTCTATATATATAAATTTGAACTGGTAATGGAAATTACGGGAAAACGGCTGAACGGAATTTAATAAATGACCCCTCATTTTGAAGCTTGGAGCCCAAAGTTTTTCAGAAAAATAGCAGTTTTCAGTGAAATATCAATTTTCCTACATCATCTTCATATTTTCCAAAATCCATCTGTCGTCAGTTTTGAGAAATACGTCTTTTCAGAATAAAACAAAACACAAACACACTACAATAATCAATAGGATATTACACGAAGGCCATGACCTGCAGGATTGCTGACGTTCATTTAGAGCTCAAATTCATTTGGTTATTAAAATCTTCAAGAATTACTGAAAATAATTCACAGGTCTGATTCTGCGGTGTGTAATATAACTACAAAAATTACGTAAGATAATAATATTGTTATTAAAAATCAAATATTTTTATAGTTATTAATCAATGGGGTTGGGTCTTTTTTATATATTTAATGACGGTGTGGTGTAGATACATGCGTTATTCTCTTCAGTATTGGCTCGAGAGAGAGCGCAAAAATTACAGTTCCTAAGGAAAAACCAAACGGTATTAGGCCTACTTATTGATAAAATAAGAAGCCTTCAAAATTATGTAGTCTCCCGATCATTTCAGCAAGATCTCTTAGCAGGATAAAATGATTTTACCCTCTACATTTCAAGCTCTACATCCAGCAGCTATACCAAGATGCTATGTCTATTGTTGAAAAGCATAGCAAACCTGACGTTTTTTTAACTTTCAGCTACAATCCACAATGATCTGAAATAGCTATTGCTTTACTCCCATATGAAAAACCCACTGATCGTCCTGACATTGTTACTTGCGTTTTCGTGTTGAAACTCAAAAACTGAAGGTGGATAGGTTCAAGAAAAAGTATTTAGCATAAAAAATATTCAGAGGGAGTATGTTTCATTATTACGGAAGCAAATAACTTTCAAAATGTCTGGTATTCTCCATTAAAAATATTGTAAGTCTGAAAATTTTTTATTTGAACGTCTAATGAACTTAATTCGCAGCATTTGCTGCACAAGCCACTAGTAGTCTATAAAAGACACACATACACAGATTTTTTTAAATTTTGTCATTATTGGTTGAGTAATTTCCAAGATAAATAAATTTAGATGGTGTCTTGTCAATTTTGATCACTTCAGTTTTCAACCTCATCTTAAGTTCTTTTTTCCCAAGGTTTTAACTCCGAATGTCCAAATATAAAGCGGACTGTTAGCCACTAAACCATCCTGCTCAGTGTAATTTTATTTAATCTAGGCAAGATTTGTTGCATATCGTGCAGTGAATTGAAGGTTGTTCCGTGGTCGAGGACTTTCTTGTTCCCCCATTAAAACTTGCGCTTTTCTTTTCCATTTTGTTTCCGCCATGTTAATTTGTTCCACAGCGTCACCACCTCGTGTTTCCCAATGTCAAAGAGAGCTCTGCAAGGAAGCAGGTTTCCCTGTCAGCTTACATCGCACTTGCCTTCTCCATTAGCCGCTGAGTGTTTCTCCTTTGTTTGCAGAGATGTTCACGCGTCTCGCGCTTCGTGTGAAGGGCCATGCATATTAAAAACGGTGGGGCATGAACCATTTTACGGTCGCACCTGAAAGTAAAACTCAACTTTTTTCAGCAGGCCTTCGTATTCTTTATAACCCATCATTTCCCCAGATTTCTAACCTAGGCCCGGGTCTTTGTTGTTGTTGTTCAGTAAGTAAGCCGAAAGTTTGTCGCAAAAGAGGATTACGTCTTTGGCAGATTCTATTAATTCCTGATGATGTTGAAAGTACCGTAGTTGGTGGGCGCTTCAAAATGGCCTGTCATCTTTCCAGTGCCAGTGGTGCTTGGTTATCAGTCTACTGGGTGTTCAGTTCAAAGTGTGTCATGGCTCGCTGTATGCCGCCACGTGGCTAGTCGATGAGCCTAGAGATTTCAATCTTCCTACACTTCCGCAGAGGTGTATTACATATCTGCCAGAGAAGTTGCCTAGCAAGTACGGCGTTCATTCTGAAGAGTACTTACCGATACGTACGGTAACGCCTGTAGTGGCAGGAATGTGAACTGTTTGGAAACATGTACTGAAGCGAGTTTTTTCTTAATGTCGGGATATGGGGAGAGGGTTAAGACGATTACTTACGTATTTGTTGACATTAACTTCGACGGTCAACATGAACACGGAGCATTTGATTTGTGTTGTGGAATGTTGCCGTATGCAACCGATGATAACAAATACCCTGCGTACGACTTGGCCGCGCAAAACACAGTTCGAAAGAGGTTATGGTAGCACACAGACCGTACAGACCGCCATCTGTTGCTACGACGTTCAAGTTATACTGTACACGTTCTCAAGTTCAGATTGAACGCCTTAATAGGCAACTTCTCTGACACAAAAGCTGAAACTCGTTTTAAATCGCTGACTCATTAACAGTGACGTCATGACACACTTTGAAGTGAACATCCAGTAGAGAGCGGAATTTTAGGCCCTAAAAAGTGGCATTTTAGGCGCCTAAAATAGGCTCTTAAACTCCTTTATTTAGCTCTATAAAATAAAAAATAGGCTTATTTTCGTTAAAGAATGTCACTAATATAAGATTCAACATTTATTTAATGCAAAATTCTAGAATTAAAAGAAACATCCACACATTTCACAAGGGTACACATGCGTACACAAAAAATAAAGACATTCTGTCTTTAAGTTTGTGTTTTTCATTCACCATTCACATTTCCATAGTTTGCTTCAAAGTAGAACCTATTGTGGTTATTGTGTCGCTCACTGCTGTACTTACAAATGGTGAGAGAAAAGGAAGGGGTTGTTATCTGTCTTGGAATGTAAAGGAATACTTATTCGGGTAGAACCCAGCGAGTTTGTGTTAAATTGCCGACAGAGGAAGATATAATAATAATAATAATAATAATAATAATAATAATAATAATAATAATAATAATAATAATAATTTGTCCGACAGGAGTTCTTTTACATGCCAGTAAATCTACTGACAAGAGCCTGTCGCATTTAAGCACACTTAAATGCCATTGACCTGGGCCGGGATCGAACCCGCAACCTGGAGCACAGAACGTCAGTGCTATACCGACTACGCTACCCAGGCCGACTGAAAGTTAGAATTTTAGGATTGATGGATTGTAAGAATGAGAAGGGGTGGCCCGGAGCCACTTCTCTATTGTGTTGTTCACTGCTAGGAAGGAGTTGCTGTTATCCGTCTTGGAATATAAACGGTACAGGATGTTAAGAAAAATAGTAAACAATTACGAAAAATTATGCAAAATTTTAAGAAACTTAAAAATAGGCACTAACGTCAAAATAGGCATTTTAGGCACTATAAAACCTCTTTATAAATATATATCCATGAAAAATGTGTATACTAAATCTCAAGCTTGTATGTATGAAGGAAAAAAATAGGTTTTTGCCTAAATTCCGCTCTCTAGTTATCACATAATCATCGCCATAACGACCGTAAAGAGTGTATATAGATGGAAGATCGGACAGAAAAATTAAAACTGACAGGGGATTTAAGGATATTCCAATGATTGTGTAAAACGTCTATACTTTTATTAAAGTAATAAAATACAATCATGTGATTTCTTTAACATTGTGGTGTATTTTATTTGATGTCCTTGTATGTATAACTTGTTTAAAAAAAACAGTAAGATTACCCAACTGAATTGTTGTCTAAACATTTCAGAGTTTCAATATTAAACAAATTTATTATTTTATTTTTTTTTTTTTATATTTTCACAGAAATCTTAATAACATTGAAAGGTATATACATAAATATAGAAGTAAAAATATGAATTCTCTGCGTTTGTCTGAACCAAAATGTAAAACCAGTGCAGCTTTTTATCATAGCACGATATTGAACAAAGGTCCCAGATTATTAGACAAATTTTATTCCAATATTATTTTAACCTCGAATCCTCTCCAAATTAATAAAAAAATTTAAAATGTGTATTGGATTTATAATAATAATAATTTAATAATAACAATAATTTATTTAATCTGACAGGATTAAGGCCATAAGGCCTTCTCTTCCATCCTACCAGATAGCACATAGTTTGGGTTAAACATATTAAACACTTTTTAATCTGTATTCACTCTCAATTTTAATTTTATTTTTGTCTGTATAGGAATCCCCTCCTGAGCACGAGTCTTACTCATTCAGGAGTGGGCTAGTTTATATTATATTGTATTTATTAACTTGTATTCATTTCAAACTTACTAACAATAAATAAATAAATAAGTAAATAAATAAATAAATAAGTAAATAAATAAATAAATAAATAAATAAATAAATAAATAAATAAATGAGTGAGTAAATAAATAAATAAGTAAATAAATAAATAAATAAGTAAATAAATAAATAAGTAAATAAGTAAGTAAATAAATAAATAAGTAAATAAGTAAATAAATAAATAAATAAGTAAATAAATAAGTAAATAAGTAAGTAAGTAAATAAGTAAGAAAGTAAATAAGTAAGTAAATAAGTAAATAAATAAGTAAGAAAATAATTAAGCAAATAAATAAGCAAATAAATAACTAAGTAAATAAATAAAAAATAAATAAGCAAATAAATAAATAAATAAATAAATAAATAAATAAATATTATGTTGAAAACATCGACGCACATTAAATAATAGAAAATGGAGCGAGACGGACTGCGTAGAAATCATCGAGGTACGAAATCCATCTCACTCTTCCGTTTCCGTGGTAATGGGAATGACGTTAGAGTAAACAGTTGATGTCAGAACGCTACAACTTTTCATTCTTGACCTAGAACATACATGTTACACATCGAGAAGATTAAAGAAATTAAAAAGAAGAGATAAAGGAAAGAGTATCAAGTAGAAAGCAAGGAAAAAGGACATAAAAAGAAATTGAAGCTAAAGAACGAAAGAAGGATATGAAGACGTAAGTTAGAAATGACGAGACAAATAAAAATCGAAATACCATAGAAATACGTATAAAGAAGACGGATTCTAAGAAAAATACTAAGAAAGAATAAAGCTGTAAATAAAAGAGCATGCTATATAAAATTTACTAAAAATAATGGGTTTAAAGTTTAAAAAGAGAAGGCAGAGTGATTGTTTGCGGTCTTCTATGGTCTATTTTAAAGTCTGGAGTTCGATTTCGGAGCTACTGCTGTTATTCTTGCCGCAAGTCATTTCTTACAGGCGCTTCTCTTCGTGGAATTGGTCTGGAGTTGCAATTTTTCTTCGTCTGCTATATGAAAACCGATTTAGAAAGAAGATCGCATATCTCCTTTAAACTCAAGTTCTTACGTGAAAGATATGAATCACCCAGTTCTCTGGTTTCTTTTATAAAGCATCCTTTATTTCGTGAATACGGGAATATATTATTACAGGAAGACCGTACAGGGACTGTGCATGCATGAGATCCAAGTTTGCAGTTTTATTACTTGAGGGGATTCCGTGGACCTTCGTACTTCCTTATGTCTTCCTTTTCTACCCTGCGACCATTCTTTTATTTTCACAAATTAGTTCAGTTCTTAAATCATTGTTTATAACTTTTGTGGCTCTACTAACTTCTTTTAATTTTCTTAAAATTAGTTTTAACGCTTATAAGCTTGACATGGTCATACTTCCTGTTAATACGGTAAAGTCATTAATTACAGTAGGCCATGGATGATGATATTATTATGGTGTTAAAACAATGTAGTTTCGAATCCAGGCAGCCGTGATAAAACATAAAGGCAAATACCTTACTATAATAATACCGGACAGCTAGCAAGTTTACGTGCGAACGACGCTGGTGCTGCTATCTAGGCGGCCGGTGTGGTGATACTCGTGAAACAAGCTGTAATCAACTGCAATGTATATTGTTGCTGGAATAGTTAATAGTTTTATTAGTTAGTGCTGTGTTAAAATGTCAGGGTGTATATGTGCTGTTTATAATTGCTACAAAATTACAGCATTACAAATTGCTCCAAATCGTACTTTCGATTTCCGAGGGATCATAAAACGTAAGTCAACAACATTCTTTAGTAGGCCTAATTCCTTTGTCTTTATGTTGATAGAAAAATACAAATTAGCTGTTTTATTTAGACCTAATAAACGAATAGAAGTTAAAATGTATTGGAAATTTTAAGGTTTTATCAAATTAAGTTTTATTGTTGTCCATATGCTTTACTAATTATTACAAGCATTAGAATATTACCATTTTTATCTCTGCAGTTGTTAGCAATGAGTATATAAAGCATTATTGTAAATTCATTCCTAATGTAAGAACTGATTTTGTCTCACTAAAGCAAAGAAAAAATATGTAACAATTAATTACAGAAAGTAATATTAAGGTATGCAATATTCTCATAATATGCAGCTCTGTTATTTAAGGTAATAATTTTACATTAAATATTATTCAACGTTTCTTAAGTGTTTCATATATTATTACACACTAGTAACTCACGTTTTAAACAATAGTCCGAATCCCGCTATGTTAATATTTCTATTTGTGGAAGTAATTCCATCCCGCTCCGCTAGATGTCAGGTCCGCGATATTTCGCACTCACGCCAATGCCGCTAGTATACAGCTGTCCGGTATTATTATAGTAACGTACTAGCCTTACCCGAGCGCTCCGCTGCACCTCTTAGAAATAAATATAAAGTAATTACATAATTAAAATAGGACGTTTGATCCAGGGAACAACTTTTACAACAGCGCAAGATAATCTGCTTCGCTCACTACCCAATTTTCTTTGCATTGATTTTATTGCATATATATTTTGTGTATTTTAACACGATTCAATTGAGCATAGTTAAAATCTGAATTATAAAATAATGGATTGCTAAGCTAACGTACTATTACTGCATACTAAATCAATATACTCTCGTTGTTCGTTAATTCTCTGAGATTAAAATGAGTGTACATAAATATTATTTTAAGAAATACAGAAAACGAATGTACAAAATAGCCTATCAAATTTTTTGTGCATAAGAAGCTATTTTAATTTTACCTGTCCTCGTTTTACTCAGACGTTACTGTAATAACATTATAGCATTATGTCCATCTAGAGAAACTACACTTTCCAATGGTGAAATAATAATTAATTATACAAATCGGTTAATTTAGCTTCCGATATTACTTCATACAAGCACAGAAACATTCTCTGTAGGCTATGTTTAATAGCTTTCGATTGTTGATGTCCAAGGCCCCTGTTTCGATTGTTGTTGTCCAAGGCCCCTTATAGACGAAGTCATTTGTTCTTAATTCATTGCATCATCTTAGATGGCGTTATTTTAATTTTAAAACTCATTTATCTCATTAAATATCAGTTATATCAAAATTTTGTAAAGAATAAAACTTATCGAAAATCATTTTTAAAGAAACGTTTGTTATTTAAGATTTTTCACAAAAATCAATAATAAGCGAGATATTTCGATTTATTTAATTCAGGCCCCCTTATAACCCCCCTTTTAAATAAAGTATTTTGAATGTCATATAGCCTAAAATCTAAGTTACAACAAACTTAATTTATATTCCAATTTTCATATAAATCGGTTCAGCCATTATCGCGTGAAAAGGTAACAAACATACAGACAGACAGACATACAAAACAGACAGACAGACATACAAACAAAAATTTCAAAAAAGCGATTTTCGGTTCCAGGGTGGTTAATTGTATATGTTAGGACCAATTATTTTTGGAAAATCGAAAATTACCAGAAAAATTTCGTCTACAGATTTATTATTAGCATAGATTTGATAAAGGTAAAGAAATGAATATAACATCATAATGAATTCACTATTATTCGTATACACAAATTGGAATGATCAGTAAATGCGAGGAATGTAAAGGCAGAAACAGTTAATTTAACATAGTCTAATTCTAAGGTACATAACTGTAGTATCAGTATTCAAAGTAATATAATTCTCTGCAATGACATAATATCCATTACAATTTCAAAGAACTCATTGGCGTCATATTGATGTGTGAATCGTTTGGACTATCAATTGCATTGTTGTCTGGAGACCAGGCCTCATGGAATGAGGAAGCAATTATGAAGTTGTTAACGAGAAGGCTCCGTCTTGTTAAATTTAAATGCGGGGAGTATGAAGACAAATAGTTAATTTTATATAGTCTAATTCTAAAGAACTTAACTGTGGTAATAATTTCCAGATGAATCCAATTGAAGAGTGTGATCCCAAAACGCGTTTAGTCCATTTTTTATGAAAGGACTGGACTTGCTTTCTTTTTATCCATCGATCTACGGACTGAGCGAGTTTTCAAGTAACATGCACAATAACACAAACTTTTAGACAAGGACTGGCGTTGTTTTGGAAGAAAAGAAGCTTAAAATATAACGACAGAGATGTAAAAAAAACATATCTATAAATCGTAAAAATTGTCAAATGGGCTGAGCGAATTTTGTGATCACACTCTCTTCAATTCACTGTAATGATGCAAGATTGATATGTAATTTTATTCGATTCGACCACAGTCTAGTATATAAAGTCACGAAGTTCAACACGTAGGGAATATGCATCCATAGATAGTTGCTAACCACTAGGTTCGCTACTATCGCCTCATTACGGACAGTGCGAAATAATACCGGCACAGTCTATTGTTCCTAGTACCCTCAACAACTCAAGCTTCGTGACTGTATATACTAGACTGTGTATCGACTATAAATTTTATTGCATTGTTGTCTCGAGACTAGGCCTCATGGAATGAGGAAGCTGGTATGAAGTAGTTAACGAGAAGGCTCCGCCTTGTTAAATTTAAATGTGAGGAAAAAGAAGGCAGAAATAATTAATTTTATGTAGTCTAATTGTGGAGTACTAACTGTGGTATTAATTTCCAAATGAATCCAATTCTCTGCAATGATATATTATCGCCGCGCTCTCATGCTTAACATGTCGGCATCATACAATAGCGTGCGGTGTGCTTTTAAAACATAATTTTGCCGATTGATTGTTGCTCTGTAGGTTTCACTCTAAGCGTCACGTTGTCACGTCTACTTCCTCGATAAGAATAAGCACTAGTTTGTTATATTGTTAAATGGCTATTATTATTATTATTATTATTATTATTATTATTATTATTATTATTATTTCATATAGAGCACGTTGACATTCTTAACTCTTAATAATAACTAGACTTCGTGGAATTGCCACGAGAATCGTAAGGTTTACTACGCACGCGGTATAGACTGTATGAGGAGACTTGCGACTGACGGAGTATGCCTCTGATGTAAACACTGAGTAGTATACTGCGGTTACAATAAAACTTGTATTCTGCATTCAAGAAATATAATGAATGATCATTGAAGTAGGAAATGTCTAAACATGTAAATACACAATTATTTTGTAGTGAGATATATTAACTCTTAAAATTTAATGTAATATACTCACATCATCCTTGAACATGTGCATTGCAGTGAAGAGTTACGTACATTTTGAGCGACTGCCAAAGTGAACCTCCTGCGATGGTCACTCAAACAGTTTTTATATTGGGAAAATGTACGTTCAACATCACACGATGTAATAGGAGCATATTTGAAGAACGGAAAGGCACTACTTTTTAGTACACCAATTTCAGACGTCTTCTCGTGACCTGATAGTACATCATTTATAATATGAAGTTGTAAATAGGCAGAATTTTTAGCAATAATGTTTCTCAACTTACATTTCACTTTTTCTGAAATTAGTTAATTGTTAGTTTGGATAACGGTTTGTGATACTTTATACACTATATTAAGGGCTTCTGAGAGTTGTAGTTTAGACGATTCTAATAGGATGATGCTTTTGGACACGATTTTAAAATTAGAATCAATGAACAGAATATCTTCCAATAGCTGTTCAGAAGGCAATGATTTTACAGCTGCAACAGCGGAACTGTCTGTGCTATCCAATGCATCACTTACCTCCATTATTTTGCCGTAATATTCTGCATAATAATTAACCGCATCCAACCACGTTTTCCAACGGGTCAAGACTGGCTGCGGGGGTAAGGGTATTCCAGAATAAAATATTATTTGGAACAACAACACTCTCATTGTGGCATGTTTGATTGAATTTTTGTCTGAACTGAACAAATGTTAAGCTTTGACTGTTTTAACCACAGTAATGCAAAAACAAGTGCTTACATAGGTATACATTAGCTGTAGCTGCTCTATCTATTTGGACCGGTCACAACTCTTAACATGAACTGCTTATACTACGAGACCGGGCGGTCGCTCACCTCTTCTATACTACCGTACATCGGCAACCTGATAGCATGCTGCGTGTGGCAATTCAACGAAGTCTAATAATAACTCTTTACCTTAATGTTCGTCCTCAGCACAAGACATTGCAACCTCGGTTTTAATCCAAGTGGATTAGACAAGTAGGTGTCATTTAATAAAGGAAGCAGCTTATTTGTTGCAATATTGAAATTGAGGCGAGTGATTGGAGCGGCGACATAAGAAATTGAAAACAATGATGCAAATAAATGTCAAAGACCTGCCGAATGTTATGCACGAGGCCGCTCAAAGACCTGCCGAATGTTAACCATGAGAGCGCGGCGATAAATAATAGGAACATTACAATTTTAAACAACTCATTGGCGTTATATTGATGTGTAATTCATTTCGACTATCAATTGCGATATTGTTTCGAGATTAGGCCTCATGGAACGATGTAGCAATTTACGAAGTAGACTAATTAAAGAGAAGGCTCCGCTTTGTTAAATTTAAATGCGGGGAGTATGAAGACAGAAATGAAAAGAAAATATCAAACTTTAATAATTTCAAACTCCAAAAAATTCTTGCAATCCCAGCCATACTCACAATAACAATCACGAAACGTTTACGTCATTGGGTGTGGTTATACAAGTTACATCGGTTCAAAGCCTAACTACTAATAACGTTAGTATTTGGCTGTGGCGCATAGTGTTATTAAGTTAGAGTAAGCATTTGAAATGTTATCATCTTTTGTTTGACCACGGATCCCGGTATTGGTGTCGATACTCAGTGCGAGATGAAACGTATTCTACGTCAAAAATCTTGTATGAAAAATTTGTGATAAGTGCATAAAACACATTTCGCAACTTCTTACGTAAATAAGTATCACATTTACGCAGACGACTTACAACTCTACATACACTCACGACCAGACAAAATTGATGCAACTATTGGCAAAATTAATCATGACTTGAATCAAGTTTCTTCATGGGCGAAAAAGTTCGGACTTAGGTTAAATGCTAGTAAGTCACAAGCTATAATAATTGGACATAGGAGACTACTGAACACAATGAACAACAGACATATCCCAATTATTACAGTAAATAATGCCACTATTACGTACCATTCCGTCGTCAGAAACCTCGGCATTTTCTTGGACGAAAATTTAAATTGGGAATGCCAAATAAAGGAAATATCCAAGAGAGTGTGCTATTCCATGCATCTCTTAACCCATTCAGAAACTTCCTCCCGCCAGAATGAACACAAACTCTAGTGTAAACCCTCGTACTACCACTGTTTGACTATTGCGACGTAATACTTACAGACTTGACAACTGACCTTTCGAACAAGCTGCAGCGTGTGCACAATATGCGTGTCAGATTCATCAGTAATGCTCACAAATTTGACCACATTACACCCTCGTTCAAATCTTTATCCTGGCTGCAACTTAGTAACCGTAGAACACTTCATTCGCTCTCTCTTCTGTTTCGAGTTCTCCACACTTCTTCTCCAAATTATCTTCGTTCCCGCTTTAACTACTTATCCTCCAATCACAATCTAAACACCAGGTCCCAGGAGAGCCAAATCCTAGCAATTCCTGCCCATAGAACATCCCACTATTCATCCTCTTTTACTGTCTCAGTCCCCCGTGAACGGAATTCTCTACCTCAGAAGATTAGGGGCTGCCAGACAATAACCACTTTCAAGAAAATGCTAAACGATTTCTTACAGGCGCAGTCAAATTGAAGTTATAATTGTGATCGAGTTTAATAATTTAATTTAATTTCGGTATGACTATCATTACTATTATTATTATTATTATTATTATTATTATTATTACTATTATTATTATTATTATTACATTATTTGATTGGTGTTGTGAAGATGAAAAAATTGTCATTGTATTATATTAATTATGTATTATATTATATTTTTTTTTATTTTATTTTTTTTAAATCCACCACCAACAGAAGCAGGCTTCCAATTACAGGTGGCTTACACAGATGTATACACAAAATACAGAATAAGAGAGAAAAAAACAACAAAACAAACAACACAAACGAAAGAAAGAAAATACTTCATGGTAATAGATGCTAGAATATAATATTACAGTTAATATAGTGCCAAATGTCAATATAATGATGTAAAATTATTTAAAAACTTGAGTAAAAACATTATAATACACTTCTTCATAATTTAAATAACTAAGGAAATACAATGCTTTTTAATATTGTATGAAATTTGTCAATTGTTAAACTGAAATCCAATTGAGAATCACAGTTTAAAGACAGAGAGTTGTATTACACATAACAAACAATGGAGAGTTCTTGAAGAAAACAGTTCTAGGAATAGGAATAATAAAAGGTTGCCTATGACGTAATTCTGTTCTTTTTACATTGAACTGAAGGAATTTAAGAAAATCACAGTTATTCAATATACCATTAACATCCTTATAGAGTAAAATTTGGCTATTTATTAATCGTCGAGATTTTAAAGTTTTATAATTAAATTAAAAAAGTAACTGATTATGTGAAATTTTGCTTGTCATAAGACGATACGTGATGTTTTTTTAAATATAAATAACGTAAAAATCTTTTCTGTACCCTTTCTATTTGCATCTGATGGGACTGGAACTGAGGTGACCATATTACAGACGCATACTCTAGCTTACCTCTAACCATAGTTTTATAGAGAGTACCAATAGTATTTATATTTTGTAATTCTTGTGTATTTCTGATTATAAATCCTAATTTTCTATATGCATCAATTACCACGAATATTGTCTTGCATTGTAGTATTGTATTGCTTTGAATTGTATTGTATTGTATTAATTATGTTATATTCATAGCAATGTAGTAATTTTCTATCATACTGGTTGAGTGGAAGAGAAGGCCGAATGGCCTTAACTCTGCCAGTTAAAATAAACCATTATTATTATTATTATTATTATTATTATTATTATTATTATTATTATTATTATTAAATACCGATAACTACTAATTTACTAACAATTTCTGAACTTTAATGACCAAAACCAGAGCCTTCTTCAGTTACAAGCCGGAGCATGGATAGGTTTGGCAACGCTGAGTGGAGGCGGGAGATTCTAAAGTGATATTGATGTAATTGTGCTTGCTCATTGCTATCGTTGTACGTAACGTGTGTTTTTTCAATATTACTTTATGAACAAAGGTAAGATCAAGATTCAGAGTAGTGATGTAATTTATTACGGATTCGAAAATAGTGTTTTATTGCAATCAATTAGCTATACTTCAGAATACGGCGTAAGTAGGCTACTTACATACAAAGGCTGCCACTTAATTACAAAAAACATGTTTTTATTGATAGTACGAAGGTAAATAAATAAATAAGATATTCCTTGCACCGAAAATAATAAAATCAACAATGCAATAAAGGCGTAAGTTCCTACGCAGTATGCATAAGTTCCAGTCAATTAACAAATTTGTGGCTAGCAAATTGACAATGCTTTGCGACTTTATGGTGTTTCACCTGTAACGTGAATGGTCTAGGATACATTTCAATATTATCTTATGCGATTATTTATCGTGCTTTTCTATAAATACCGTATTTCAGATGCCCAGGAAGTCAGTTTTAGTTTGAACCTGACCAGTCACTATAACAATACTGTTATCCTAAATTATTTGTTATAAACTTTTTAAGATATAATTTTAAATAAATATAACTACAGAAAACAAGCTAAGAATGTAAATTATGCATATAAAATAACAATGTAAATAGAGGATACTATTGACATATTATAATAAAATATTAGGATGTAAAAACAGTTAGGCCAAATATAAAGATCTAGGAAAAAATGAAGGAACATACCTTCAAAATAATACGTAACAAAACACATCATTATCTATTAAGTATGTGCCAATTAGCGTAAACTCAGTGAACTTTAAATCCTATAAATACGAAGTGAAAGGAAACATGTTTATAACTAATTTATTACAAAAGAAATAATATTAATCAACAAACCTTGAAAACCAAGAAATTGAGTGTATAGGTTCGTTCCAACAAGCAGTTCATGGATCAGTTCATGTACGGTTCCTGTACCATCTTATGCGCATGCGCTAGTCGAGCATCTGCTATGGGATTGAAACTGGACTGGACGCTGTTGGAACGCTTTCGCGGATCGTTATGTACTAAATCCAGAGATGCTATAACTGTGATCATCTTTGCTAAGAACGGGATGCTTATTATTATCGTTTTGCAGTTAATTCTAATTGCAGAAAATAGAATTTCGATCATTTTCTATAAAAAGATGACAAAAAATATGGAAGGCAAGAATTCCGCTAATTCAATGTCGTGTACTGGGCGACTCTCATCTAAAAAAAAGTTATTTTTTTTTATTATTAATGTATGTACGTTATTTATTATACTTTTAATCAAATCTGCAGGTTGAAATTGTAATTAACTATTTCCATTCCTTTCTTTTTGGCGAAAATTTAAATTAAATCTCTAGTTTTATTATTCGTCTGCACTGTCACTTTTCATCTTTAACCTCATTGATGTGAACAGTCGATCATGTCTTTCTTCAGTATCCAGGAGACGTTGGTGAGCTTATGCGCATGCGCGTCTCGCGTACTCTTCCGTACATGCCTCAATCCGCGGACTGTTTCTGACCGTTCCGAACCCGTGTCAAAAGCTTGTTGGAACGCCCGACTGCAGTACATGTTTCCGGTTCAGGACTGGTTCGGATTGTGTTGGAACGCTTTTTCTGTACTGCGCATGCTCACGATGGTTACGGACGGTTCCTGACTGCTGTTGGAACGAACCTTATGTATCTACAAATTATAGGTAGTTCTGACGTATAGCAGGCATTCCGAATCTTCAACAAAACTGCAATATTTATGAGATCACAAAACAGCTGTTAACAATGAACTTGAAAATCAACGGCGTAAGCAGGCGAGACCCAACAATTTGGCTAGAATTCTAATACACCATAAACCACAAATAAGGCTATAAAAATGTAGTTTATACAATATTTAATATTTAGAAGATTTGTCAGTCAGTTCGTCATTATTAATAACCGTAAAAATTGCCGATGACTGCAGCCATATTTTCATTTATTGTCTTTTTTTTATTGCCAACACGACTTAGTTTATAATACATCAACAATTAACCTTTGGTACGACCGGGAACATAATTCCATCGACACACACTTATATCACAGTATAAGAAGAATCAGTAGGGACAACTCTTGTCGGCGGCACCTTTGATGTTGTTTGTACTAAATTCAAGCTCAGTAAGGTCTAGTTCTCAATGAATCCAACTATGTCGCTAGTATCAAACCATTATCAAAATATTAGTAAAATATTTATTTATTTTATTGGTCAGTAATACGAATAATCTTGTATGTATATTATCTATCATTAATATTATGTCGCTAGGAATACTTATATCCATTGTTGACGTTCATGTTCGCACTTCACCGCAACGGACGCCATGATATATTATGTTGTACTTGGATCAATTTTACCAACATAAGCCTCAAACAGTGACTTGAACATTAGAGTCAATTAGTGAATATTTTCATGATGATTGCATACGGAAGTAATTATTATTATGGTTACATTGCCATTCCTTTTCCTCATGTCTTTAAAATTGTTAAAAGATGAGTAATGAATGTTTTCAGTTAATATTAAATTATGCCAGCCCTGTCGTAGATGGAGATCCATCTGGTGGAGGTTCCAGATAATACACCCGGTTTCGTGACATACGCACTCAGAATTTGTTTCCACGAAATGGCTTAGGCGTCTTTACTGTATGTTCTCTATACTGTGCTTATATTGTGACATTAATTTACATTGAAAATCGGCATTAGCGCAAACACGTATTCTGGATAGTAGGCCTCCGTTTGACAGTTAATGACAGTGTTGCCGATGTATGGCTCCGGCTTGTAACTGAAGAAGGCTCTGTCAAAACCGAAAACGCCATTCTTTGCCATCGTAGTTCTCTAAACATCGATCGTGTAAAACCGTAGAGCGTAGAGCGTATTCCGAATCTCACCGGTGAGCAATCCGATGGCATCACGGTGTTCCGAATTCCACCGATGACGTCATTGATGCTCCACCGGTGTCGCACCGGTGCCATCAACTTGCAGAGGTGGTGACAGTCTCCATCAGCCGCCATCAGTGAATCTGATTGGTTCTTGTATAGGGCGGGAATTAGCAGAAGAATAACATCGTGCACTGTTGTGTCATGGCGGTGTGTTCTGCTTTAGTTCTGCTGTAATGTATTGTTTGTAGTGAGCACAACGTAAAAACAATATGTTTTAATAGCTTATGAGCGAACATGTCAACGTACCCGTTATTACTACCGGTTCAAGAAATAAATTGTTTATCCTATCTTTTCTTTGAACGAGATGGGAGTACGAAAATTTCGCAAAATTTTGCTAGCGTAGCACAGACAACAATTTGTACAGTCGCCATGACAGCCATCGATCCTTCCAGCAGTTTTGTTCCTTATTTTGCTGCAACGTGACGTAATTGTTGCCACCGGACCGGTGAGATTCGGAATATGCTGATAGTATTAACATTGCAGTCTTGTGAACGATGCCCGGTACTCCCAAGGGTTCAACAGTCTAATTAATAGCCGTGGCCAATGTTGCTTACCGTCGGCGATCGAACGTAGTACAGTGTTGTCAAAATTACAACCAATCTCAGTGACCTCATTGTGGACACGGATAAGACTGTTCAAACAATGAGGTTCGCTCTATAACCCAGCCCGCGGCGTCAGTGTGTTCTGAAGTGTGACTGGTACAAACAAAACAAAAGCTAGATGCAACAATAGAGAAACGCAATGTCGTGTGTAATAGCACTTGTTTGACCGCAGAGGTTAAACTGCTCGGTTGCCTAACCACAACCCTACAACCTCCGTATTTCTTACGCTTAGCTTTCGCTCAGTCAGGTACATTGTGTTCTGTTACAAAAGGGTATCAGATTTCGATCCTAATTTATTGCGTAAGATATATTACGATGAAATAAACAATTACAAGGCAGTTCTCTGCAAATAGAGTTGACCTTGGATATAGCGTAATCGAAGGGACTAAATAAATGACGTCACAGTGAACGAGTCTGGCTATAAGAAAAAGTGACAAGGATTTCATCGAATCTGTATAGTTTCGTGATTGTTTCTGTGTTTGTTTGGGATTTAAAATAAAAGTTTGATATATATTTTTCATATTTCTATATATATTATGATGAAATAAACAATTACAAGGCATTTCTCTGCAAATACAGTTGACCTTGGATATAGCGTAATCGAAGGGACTAAATAAATGGTCACAGTGAACGAGTCTGGCTATAAGAAAAAGTGACAAGGATTTAATCGAATCTGTATAGTTTCGTGATTGTTTGTGTGTATGTTTGGGATTTAAAATAAAAGTTTGATATATGTTTTTCATATTTCTATATATATTATGATGAAATAAACAATTACAAGGCATTTCTCTGCAAATACAGTTGACCTTGTATATAGCGTAATTGAAGGGACTAAATAAATGATGTCGCAGTGAACGGGTCTGGCTATAAGAAAAAGTGACAAGGATTTAATCGAATCTGTATAGTTTCGTGATTGTTTGTGTGTATGTATGAGATTTAAAATAAAAGTTTGATATATATTTTTCATATTTCTATATGTATATATATGTATTATATATATATATATAAACAATTACAAGGCAAATTCTCTGCAAGTACAGTTGACCTTGGATATAGCGTAATCGAAGGGACTAAATAAATGATGTCGCAGTGAACGAGTCTGGCTGTAAGAAAAAGTGACAAGGATTTAATCGAATCTGTATAGTTTCGTGATTGTTTGTGTGTATGAGATTTAAAATAAAAGTTTGATATATATTTTTCATATTTCCATATAATTATATTATGATGAAATAAACAATTACAAGGCAAATTCTCTGCAAATACAGTTGACCTTGGATATAGCGTAATCGAAGGGACTAAATAAATGATGTCGCACTGAACGAGACTGGCTGTAAGAAAAAGTGACAAGGATTTAATCGAATCTGTATAGTTTCGTGATTGTTTGTGTGTATGTTTGGGATTTAAAATAAAAGTTTGATATATATTTTACATATTTCTATATATATTATGATGAAATAAACAATTACAAGGCAAATTCTCTGCAAATACAGTTGACCTTGGATATAGCGTAATCGAAGGGAGTAAATAAATGATGTCGTAGTGAACGAGTCTGGCTATAAGAAAAAGTGACAAGGATTTAATCGAATCTGTATAGTTTCGTGATTGTTTGTGTGTTTGTTTGGGATTTAAAATAAAAGTTTGATATATATTTTTCATATTTATGTATTTATATTTCTCGCATTTAAATTCAAGAAGGCTCCCTTCTCGTTAACTACTTCATTATCGTTTCCTCATTCCATGAGCCCTAGTCTCGAGACAACAATGGAATATAATTCATAGTCGAAACGATTCACACATCAATATGACGCCAATGAGTTGTTAAAATTTTAGTGAATAATATTGTATCATTACAGTGAATTTATTAAATTCAATTGGAAATAAATACCACAGTTAAGTACTTTATAACAAGACTGTATTAAATTAACTATTTTTGTCTTTATGCTCCCAGCATTTAAATTCGACAAGGCGAATAGTATAGACTTAGGAAAACTACAATAAAAGACATAACAAAGACATAAAATAGGAATCACAACTTCTTAGAATTAGTGATGTAAGTGTAAATAGAAATAACGTAAGAGGACTGTAATGAACAGTATATTATTTAAATGAGTGTAAATGTTAATCACAACTTGTTAGGATTAGTCAGTGTTATAAGTGTAAATAGGAATCACATCTTGTTAGGATGAGTAACGAACAATTATAATTTAAGTAAGTGCAAATAAGAACCATAACTTGTTAGGCTAAGTCAATGTTATAATCAATGAACAATATATATTTCAATGAAATGTAAATAGGAATAATAACTAGATAGCTCAGGATTAGTGAGTATATAACGTTAAATGTAAGCAAGGAAGTATTCATCACATGTTAATATTGTATATAGATATATTCGTATTGTCAAATGTAAACCAAGGCATGTAGTACTGCAGGAACTAGTGGTGGAGCATGCTGTTGTATATAGACTTCATATATACAAGGCGTAGCCTTCTCGTTAACCACTTCATAATAGCTTAACATTCCATGAGGCCTAGTCTAGAGTCAACAATGCTATATAATTGATAGTCGAAACGAATTACATATCAATATGACGCCAATGAGTTGTTTGAAATTGTGGTGAATAATATTGGATAATTGCAGAGATTTTATTGGATTCTTCTGGAATTTAATACCACAGTTATACACTTCAGAATTGGACTATATTAAATTAGTTATTTCTGTCTTTATACTCCCCGAATTTAAATTTAACAAGGCGGAACCTTCTCGTTGACTACTTCATAATCACTTCCTCATTTCATGTGGCCTAGTCTATGTAATTGAAAGTCGAAATGATTTACTAATCCATATGACGAGCTGTTTGAAGTTTTAGTGAGTAATAATATCCCATTAGAGAGAATTGGGGGGAAAAAAAACACAGTTAAGTACGTTAGAATTAGGTTATGTTAAATTAAATATTTCTGTCTTTACATTCCTCACATTTATTAATCACTCCCATTTGTGTACCAAAAATATAATAATATGACATTAGAGAGAATTTGGGGGAAAAAAAAAACACAGTTAAGTATGTTAGAATTAGGTTATGTTAAATTAAATATTTCTGTCTTTACATTCCTCACATTTATTAATCACGCCCATTTGTGTACCAAAAATATAATAATATGCCATTAGAGAGAATTGGGGAAATAAAAACAAGTCAAGTACGTTAGAATTAGGTTATGTTAAATTAAATATTTCTGTCTTTACATTCCTCACATTTATTAATCACGCCCATTTGTGTACCAAAAATATAATAATATGCCATTAGAGAGAATTGGGGAAATAAAAACACAGTTAAGACGTTAGAATTAGGTTATGTTAAATTCAACATTTCTGTCTTTACATTCGTCACATTTATTAATCACTTCCATTTGTGTACCAAAAATATAATAATATGCCATTAGAGAGAATTGGAGAAATAAAAACACAGTTAAGCACGTTAGAATTAGGTTGTGTTGAATTAAATATTTCTGTCTTTACACTCCTCACATTTATTAATCACTCCCATTTGTGTACCAAAAATATAATAATAAACCATTAGAGAGAATTGGGGAAATAAAAACACAGGTAAGTACTTTAGAATTAGGTTATGTTAAATTAAATATTTCTGTCTTTACATTCCTCACATTTATTAATCACGCCCATTTGTGTACCAAAAATATAATAATATACCATTAGAGAGAATTGGGGAAATAAAAACACAGTTAGTACGTTAGAATTAGGTTATGTTAAATTAAATATTTCTGTCTTTACATTCCTCACATTTATTAATCACTCCCATTTGTGTACCAAAAATATAATAATATGACATTAGAGAGAACTGGGGAAATAAAAACACAGTTAAGCACGTTAGAATTAGGTTATGTTAAATTAAATATTTCTGTCTTTACACTCCTCACATTTATTAATCACTCCCATTTGTGTACCAGAAATATAATAATATGCCATTAGAGAGAATTGGGGAAATAAAAACACAGTTAAGACGTTAGAATTAGGTTATGTTAAATTCAACATTTCTGTCTTTACATTCCTCACATTTATTAATCACTCCCATTTGTGTACCAAAACAATAATAATAATATGCCATTAGAGAGAATTGGAGAAATAAAAACACAGTTAAGCACGTTAGAATTAGGTTGTGTTGAATTAAATATTTCTGTCTTTACACTCCTAACATTTATTAATCACTCCCATTTGTGTACCAAAAATATAATAATATACCATTAGAGAGAATTGGGGAAATAAAAACACAGGTAAGTACTTTAGAATTAGGTTATGTTAAATTAAATATTTCTGTCTTTACATTCCTCACATTTATTAATCACTCCCATTTGTGTACCAAAAATATAATAATATGACATTGGAGAGAATTGGGGAAATAAAAACACAGGTAAGTACTTTAGAATTAGGTTATGTTAAATTAAATATTTCTGTCTTTACACTCCTCACATTTATTAATCACTCCCATTTGTCTACCAGAAATATAATAATATGACATTAGAGAGAATTGGGGAAATAAAAATACAGTTAAATACGTTAGAATTAGGTTATGTTAAATTAAACATTTCTGTCTTTACACTCCTCACATTTATTAATCACTCCCATTTGTGTACCAAAAATAGTTTTTATTAAATTAAACTTAATACTTCGTTAAGCTTTGATACTTTTAAAAATGTTTCACTATAACTTTTCCAAGTCCGTAATTAATATACTGAAATCACGGTTAACCTATAGCAACTATTTTTAACACGGCCTTTTTATATAGATATATTAATCACTAAAATAAAGAAACATCAAAATACACAATTCATTTATTAATACATCATAATTATTGTTGGAATTGCTTATATAACTGCGATACACATAACCTCTTAAGGGATGAATCCCTTAGCATAATAAGTATAGGTTGCGCATTCCATTTGATCAATGTTGTAGTAAAAGCTTAACCCAGACATTTAATAATGTTGATGAGTTCACAAGTGACCAGCTTAAAGTGAAGTTCTTTAAGGATGTTAGTTACGACAGTTCAATGAAGAGGAAAAGTTAGAGCTGATAAATTCAAAAACGATAAAGGTGAACTTGGAATTGGAATTATTTTTCGAAAGAATTACGGCTGTGATTGGTAATTACTTAGTAGGACTCCCTGCTTATGTGGTGAGAACGGCTAAAGGTTATTTTAAGTAAAATAACTGTAATTTGTTAATGAAGTACGTAGATTAGGATACGCTCATGATATTATCTTAAACTGACGACGAAGGTGGGCTTAGATTCAAACTTAGAAACTTTGCTTTCATGTTATCTACCATTAATGGATTATGCCAGAAATACCTATTCAGAATAGTCTGTAACATACTATAGTTTCTCTCTAAATAGAGTAAGTAATTTAAATAGAGACCTTAAGTCACTGGTGATAAAGTTCATAAACTTTATATCTTAGTTCTCAAACATATTCAGTTTTGTTTCTTTGTAATCGTATTTCTTTCCCAAGCTTTGCTTTCAAATATACCATGAAAATTAAACTAGGAAATGAAGATGAATGGCAGGTAAATTTCATCTCTCCCACTTTCGTAACAGCGAGGGAAAATACAGTCGTCCTTGTCTGCAAACAAAAGAAGTATAGTTTTAGTTTCGGTTGTTATAGTAACGTTTTGATGTCTGTTTATGCGCAGTCTAAGGCGGTAATAGTAGTGACAGTGCTTGAGAATTAATATTTTCACTTCCAAACATTCGTTAGCGTGGAGCGAGACAAACTTCTCTCTCCTGTTCTGGAGAGCTGGTTAGGCCATTAGGACTGTTGGGAGAACTTTGCAAACTTTTGAAGAAGTGTACCCCAACACTGTTGCCCAAGTATCGGAGTTGTGTGGCTTGTTGAAGTCCCAGGTGAAGCGATTGGGAAGTTTACTGAAATGCTCAAAGCTTCTGTTAGATGCAATGAGCTAAGACTTCCCTTCAAGATCAAGAATTTTAGCAAGTTGATATGAAATGTAATCAATCACCACTGTTTTCGCAAATATTTGTCATTATTGCCAGTACTATTAAGAATCTTACTTACTTACTGGCTTTTAAGAAACCCGGAGGTTTATTGCCGCCCTCACATAAGCCCGCCATTGATCCCTATCCTGAGCAAGATTAATCCAGTCTCTACCATCATATCCCACCTCCCTCAGATCCATTTTAATATTATCTTCCCACCTACGTCTCGGCCTCCCCAAAGGTATTTTTCCCTCCGGCCTCCCAACTAACACTCTATATGCATTTCTGGATTCGCCCATACGTGCTACATGTCCTGCCCATCTGGATTTTATGTTCTTAATTATGTCAGGTGAAGAATACAATGCGTGCAGCTCTGCGTTGTGTAACTTTCTCCATTTTCCTGTAACTTCATCCCTCTTAGCCCCAAATATTTTCCTAAGAACCTTATTCTCAAACACCCTTAATCTCTGTTCCTCTCTCAAAGTGAGAGTCCAAGTTTCACACCCATACAGAACAACCGGTAATATAACTGTTTTATAAATTCTAACTTTCAGATTTTTTGACAGAAGACTAGATGACAAAAGCTTCTCAACCGAATAATAACACGCATTTCCCATATTTCTTCTGCGTTTAATTTCCTCCCGAGTGTCATTTATGTTTGTTACTGTTACTCCAAGATATTTGAATTTTTCCACCTCTTCGAAAGATAAATCTCCAATTTTTATATTTCCATTTCGTACAATATTCTGGTCACGAGACATAATCATATAATTAGTCTTTTCGGGATTTATTTCCAACCCTATCGCTTTACTTGCTTCAAGTAAAATTTCCGTATTTTCCCTAATCGTTAGTGGATTTTCTCCTAGCATATTCACGTCATACTATTAAGAATCATCGGTAAAAAATAAGAGTTTAACTTTACTTAAAACCACTTGATCTGCATTAAATCATATCTCTACTTAATGTAGACACGACATTTTCGTTGTTCGAATGTGTACTGAATTGTCAAGCACCAAACTCTACACTAAATGTAAATTAGGTATACAAAGTGAACTGTAAGTAATGTCATTAATTTCAGGGGTTATTCTTTGAGATATTTCAAACAAAATAGTTTAATACAAGTTTGCTTGTTTTTGCTTCATTTTCGAGACAAAAATTGTTTTATAGTGAGGGTCACATAAGAACAGTTCCTAAATAGCAAATATTGCCGTCTTGTCAGTGTTGCCAACTGTTACCAGATATAACATGATCCTACGTACTAAATGATTTATTTACTTACCCTACTTTATGTTGGAAGGTTATTATAAATAATTCAGTAATTTGTAACATATTTTCGTAGGCAAAGTATACGAGAAAGGGATCAACATGTCAAATATTTTTTCTGGCAATACGAAATTCATTGGTTTGGCTAAACAATTGACTCACGAGACCTAACCTAAAAATGTATTTTGTTTGACCACGTGACATTATTAGTACTGACTCCGAAAACTTATATGACTATAGTCTTGAATTATAACCACAACGCAACACATAAAATAACTATAATGTATTAATATTAATACTGATATTAATTAATTATATATTAGTATGTTCAAATTTCACTAGCTTCCAGTAACCGGCTCAGAAATCAAGTACAATATTAATTTCATGGAACTCCAGTACCGACAAATATTGTCGACATTTGACTCAGCTGCCAAGATATCAGTTACAAAATATCTACCATTTGTAGTATTCGTCAGTGTCGAAATTCGAAACGAAGTTGGCAAAAGAAAATTCAACCTGCAAACTAGAAAATCACCAGAATTCACTAGCATATGTAGTAATGGGGGGAAAATAGTTACGTTTCACCCTTAGGGTATGAAGTAAGCTGACCCTGACTATATATTATGCATTTCATAGCGTGTTTTGGGAATGCTATTGATTTAATTCTCAATATGCTAGGTGAGCAGTGTATTATGATAATAAATGATTGAAAGAATTTTAGTTTTGTCCTTTAAATATGCAGAAATTTGATCCGAACAAATGGTAACAGTTTGAAATTCCTTTTCAGAACTCTGTTCCAATTCTGCTAACTATGAAACAGATAGTCTTGGAATAAAGGATTGTTGTGCACCATTTATTATATAGTTAGACTATTCCACGAATATGTATTCCAAGATTTATTCCGCGATTTTACAACTGGCCCTAATTTTTTATTCGTTAACATTCCTGGACGAATATACACGCCCACATATCGCGATAACAGCTCAGAGCGTGTGTAGTTTTCAGTATACACGCCGCGGTAATCACTATTTTGATATAACACATGGCACTAGCATATCAATTCATATCGCAGAAGAAGAATAAACATCTCTCTGTTCGTGGGTATTCTAACTTTCAAGGCCCAACAACAATAGCTCTAAATACAACAAAACACGATTGTGCAAAAATAAACATAAAATGCATTCCGGGCCATATTATTGTGGCGCCGTGCTGGAAGATTCTAGTTGCCTCGGTAGTGTGCGCGCGCATCCAGCGAGAAGGAAGGCGCGGGGAAACGGAACTCGAGCTTCGGTAGGCGCTATAGCGCGGCATGGAGCGAGGGGAAAGAAAACTACGGGGCGGAGCGGAGACAGAGCAGGGGAAAGATCTCGAAGCTTATTCCTCTCGAAGATTCCTTAAGCTACGCGAACCGAAGATTCCAGAAGTTACAGCTTAGTAATAAAAGCGAGAGCAGTCTTCAGAGCAGAGAGTTAGTCAGTTAGTCTTCAGTCAGCTTTCAAGTCTTGTCTTGGACAGCGGCGACGTATCCAGAGGATCTGAGTTCGACGTGCAGTGAACTTGAGTGGGTCCGTAACTGTGGCAGCGTCCAGGCGAGTGCGGCGTATCCAAAAGACTTGGGTTCGACGTGCAGTGAACTTGAACAGTGAGCTAGAAGAACTAGCCAAGGCGAACGAACTGTGAACTGAGAACTGACAGTTTTGTTCTGCACATAGTGCATTGTGAACATCAATTGAAATTAGGAGTACATTGTTGTTCTTCTCAATAATACCCGTGTATTGTCATTATCGTTGTGTGGAGTGTAATAACGACTACTGTGTTGCTGTGTTGAGTGAAATACCCATTGTTGTAGAGTGAATCATTAAGAATAAAAGTCACATTGTTATCGGGCGTGGTGGAAAAGTAGAAATAAAAGTTACATTATATTCACAAAAAAATCATTTAGCGCTGTTTCAACTATTTTTGTTATTACTAGGCCTACGTGTTTAGAAAAGATGTACTCTGTAGTGTTCAAAATAAAATTGTAGGTAATGGCAGAGATAAAAAAAAAACAATAACACAATTTTAGAAATAATATTTATGCTGTCTAATTGTATCGTTGTGGAAAGAATTAAACGCAATTCCTTTGTTTTCAATTCCATTAAAGTTTATGAAAAAGAGGCTTGATTTTCTGCATGAAGTCTATGAATTTGAAATGCTGCATTCATAAAACTCGTATTTTTCGTCATCGCAAGAAGTATTCCAAACATCGATGTAAATGTTTGTTATTTTCTGAAGGAAGGCACTGCCCGATTGATTCTATGAAAGAATGGACTGATTCACAGTCGACCCGTGCACCTTTGACCTATACTCAAATGCTTGCGGCTTGTAAATGCGGGTATTTGTTTATGTTTTACTAGAGTTTAATTATTTTCATTTCAGACTGTTTACAAAAGGTGAAAATAGTTTTATGCCATTGTAATTGCTGAAAGAAAATCCTTGAGGCCTTTTATATGGCTGTCAACGTCCGCTTATTTCTTCAAAACGAAATTAAAATCAACAATAGAAATTTCCTGCGTCCCTGATCCTGCTGCCAGGAATATGTAGGATTTCTTCTCAGACAGCATAGGCTATAATAAATAATACAAGCATAGTACAAAAATTCAATCCTATAATTGAAAAATACATTTCATTTTGTTAAGAGTATTTTTCCCCAGTGCCGGCCGCACTCTCCTCCTTTGTATCGGGTCTCGGCATAGCTCAGATGGTATGAGCACTCAACGTGCCAAGATTTGGTGATTATGATTATTGTGGTGATGTCTGATGATTGTAGTGATGATGATTATGGTCATTATGACGATTGCGGTGATGATTATGAAGATTATGGTGATTGTGATGATATTTTTGGTTATGATGATTGTGGTGATAAGTATAATTGTGATGATTATGGTAATTTTGATGATTATGGCGATGATTATGTTGATTATGAAGATTATGGTGACTGATGAGTATGATTATTAAAATTCATGATTGAGAAGAATATGTATAAATTTATTATTATTATTATTATTATTATTATTATTATTATTATTATTATTATTATTATTATTATTGAAAGAAGAAAATGTTGAAATATAAGAAGACTAAAAATAAAATTTTCAACTGAGAGCTGAAAACGTATTGAGGGAAAGAGCTTCTCAGGGATGAAGTTCTTTTAGATTATCTCCTCTCGTCGTGAAAGTCCATCAGATGTGAGGTAGATATTATTTCTGCCGTATACAAGAGAAAGCTTAAAAAGGAAAAAAGAAAAACATCGCGTTTCTCGCACGTTGAAATATATCTTGAAGCTATTTTAACGAAGTATAATAAAGACAAGAAAGAGAATAGAAAACTGAATTAACTTAGATACTTATAGAAGCTTCGCGTCTCATTTGCATTACCTGCAACGAATATTTAATCTGTAATTCCACAGGAAGCAGCTCGTGGGGTTCATTTGCTCAAGCTTCACTTTGTGAAACGCGAAACAAAAGACTACGTACGCTGCGCCGTTTCTATTGGCATCCGCATATGCTTGTTCCCTCGCTAAGAGCAAATTACAGTTCCTATGTGCAATGTATGTGAAAATGAATACGATTCTACCTTGCACCGTGCCACGCAGCAGTCAAGCCTTCCCTTATTATTTGATAATTAGGAGTTGGAGCCCAGAACTTCAGCATCCTGCCTCCAGTATTCATCTGCAAGGCAGTTTTTAGCAGATGTAAATGTTCAGACTCCCTGTGGACAAAGAATAGGCTATCACAATGAGTGAAATTAGACACAATATCCAGCATACATGAGTCTGTCCATATATTACTTCACCGATCCATGCAAGATTACATCTATCTATCTTTCTATTTTCCTCTTCCACCTATAAAACCATCAATTCACTGATTCTCTTAGTACGGTTTACCCTAAATAAAATCGTGACAAAGATAGAGACCTGTATAATCCCAGTTTTGCTATACAGCTGCCAAACTTGGACATTGTCCGAGAGACAACGCTCAAGTATATAAACGTGCCAGAGGAGGATGCAAAGAAAAATACTGGGCACCACGCTACGAGACAGAATGACAAACGAAACACTACGAAGACTGACGAACACTACTGACGCAGCAGAACGAGCCACGGCAACGAAGTGGACCTGGGAGGGGGGGGACATGTGGCGAGACTACATCAGACAAGATCGACCCATGCAGCCACGATGTGGGACCCCTACGTCGGGAAGAGAGGAGAGGGAAGACCACGGCTCAGATGGTCTGACATGTTTACCAAAGAGGCGGGGAAACAGTGGTCGAGGACAGCAAAGAACAGAGTTTTGTGGAAAGAACTAGGGAAGGTCATTGTAAATAGATAACGTAATCAGTGTTAAAATATGGTAAATAGTGAAGTCAGTATTAGTGAAAGTGTGAGATACGTTTTGTAAATAGTAAAGTCAATGTTGAGAAAGTGTCAGTTAAATAGTGTAAATAGCAATCAGTGTTTGTCATAGTGCCGGTGTCAGTATAATGTGGGTAGTACAAAAAAAATGAACAAAGAACAGAGTGCTGAGACTAGTTAAAGTCTAACAGGGTTATTAACCATGTCACAAAAGTAGTATACACGACAAGCTCGCCTGGATTGGCTCACCAAGCGAATACACTTGAGCCATCCCTGTCGAGGGGTTCTAACCCTATCACAGGAGGCCTGTGCCCAACATGGGACATCATAGCTAACATTCATTCATTCATTCATTCATTCATTCATTCATTCAGATGAAATTCTATGAAGCTTTAATGGAAATAACGACAATTTATCTTTTATAAATAAACTAAAACTGATACAGCTTTCGAACTCAATTATGTAACTGTTCAGCATCTCCATTTTGCAGTTTTATAATTCAGAAATAGTTCTTATCCATATGTTTATGGAGCCCAAAAATTATCGAAATAGTTCCAAATTTGATCTGCGAGACATTACTTTCAACATTTATTTGATAAATATACATTTCCAGACATATTTAAAGGTTCGAGTCCTCATGGGAAAATAAATGTTCCCATGAAATTTCGGCCAGTATGGAACCGGTGACCACCCAGCATCGTGATGCACTTTGGGAGCTACGATAGGTAGCGAAAATCCGGTTTCGCAGACCAGCTATAACGGCTGGGGGGATCATAGTGCTAACCACACGATACTTCCATTCTGGTTGGATGATCGTCCACCTCTGCTTCGGCATGTGGATGAGGCCAGCAGCCGGCTGGTCGGTCTTGACACTGCAAAGGGCTGTAGCGCCATGGATTTATTTTACTTTACTAGACATATTTAAATGTTCTAAAGTTATTATCATATATAAAAAACTTACACAACTTGATTACACACTTCTAGCACTTTATATTACTTAGGAATATACCATTTTCATGTGTTTAAACTAAAACGAAGTTTTAATTAACTATTTGACTAGTTTCATCTTTGTGTCAATAGATATACATATCGGCCAGAACCTCAATCAGAGGTAAATTGAGACGGTTCCTCGTATAGGAGGTTTTGATTAGATTAGTATTTCGTGTTAATATTCTCATATGGATAGTAAGTGTGGGACGTGTAAGAAGTTCTAGAATGTGAGACGGAAGTAACAGGTGGACAGGAAGGCCGAAGGAAAGCTAGGCGGACAGGAAACATGTGTCCAGGCGTGGAGTTGACTGATGAGGGAATGTATGGACTTTGCCTGCGGGTGGTCAGTAAGATGACGCCAAGCCAGGTTCCAAAAGAGATGATCTGGTATATGTCAGAGAATTGTCAGGACGCCGGAAGTAAGGAGATGTTCTAGTTAACGAACAATTTTTGAAGAACGCGTCTTAAGTGACGTAAGTGTAATCATGGCCAATCAGGATTCTTAATAGAGACACGTGATATATAGATAGGAGGGCGAAATTTTAAGTTTGGTGGTTGAAAGTAGAGGATAGATTTGGCAGACAGACAGAAGGCAGATGGACAGTGTTCGGAGAGGTCGCACTCCACATATTCTCGGCAAACCTAACTCGGAAGTATAACAATTTACGGACTTAGAATTTTTCAGTGGGTTTAGTAAGAAGTCGCGTGTTGCATTATTATTATTATAAGTCTGAATTCTTTCCTCTCATCACGTTATCAACTGTCCGTTATATTACTGGTGTTTTATAGTACAAAATATATAATTACGTGAACTCAGAAATTAGTATATCAACTTGCGGGAATTGAGAGCGAGCTATTATACACTTGGACGCGCATTTCTGCTAATCTGAAACGAACACTTAATAATAATAATAAACGCTTTCATAGTTCTTACCAACAACTTCTGGTGTGCGCCTACATCATTTCAACCTACGAGCACGTCTCCCAAACCCCATGTCCCGACCGTTTTGCAGCTGACCTGGGAACCTCATCCTCTACCGGAGTAATCTCGAGGAGGCTGGCGCCCAAATTAATCAGTGTACGTAGTTAATTATTGACATCGACGTGCAATCGTTGAGATACTTACCATATACGACTGAGCTGGCAGCCGAGGGCAAGGAAAGGCGTCGTGGGCAACGACGACGACGACAAACGACCGCTGCATATTTCGGCGCGGTCCGACCAGCATCAAAATACAGATGTATTCATAAGTAACTAAAATTAATATTTATTAGAAATTAATTATCTACCACTATGTTCATTTTTCATAACAATGTCCCTAATTTTAAGTTTATATTTCACACTACTTAAACTGTCTAATTCAGGGCATTGAAAAAATGAAGTTATTGTACAGGGTGTATGGAAAAAAAAAGTGTGCAAAACTTCCTTTAGATTTCACCGTACTTTAATTTTCTAAGTCAGGGTATTGAAAAATTAAATTATTCTACAGGATGTATCGAAAGAAGTAGGCAAAACTTCAAGTATAACTTCCTCATACGTATAGGAAAAAAAAATGCTTGTATCAACATGCGTCCGGAAATGCTTTGTTTCTGACTAGGGATTGCAAGTATGAACATAATGTACTTCAGTAAGTTCGTTTTCTGGAATTATGATGCATTCTGTTTACATTTCTTTAGATGAACTCTGCAAAAATGTTCATCTTCTGCCTGAATACAGTCCGCAGCGAATATGCTTGGCCTCCACGCTCACCAGATTTCAACATATTGCACTTCTTTTTGTGAGGGGACACTTAAGTCATTAGTGTTTTCAACTCCTGTGGATAATGAAGGAACTCCTCGTCAACGGATTCTGCCAAAGGCTGTCAGACAATTTCTTTCTTTCGGAAATACTTTCTGAAAATTTGAAGTTAATATGATTAAATTGAGGAGATTCGTCAGGTATGTTTAACTGAAACTTAAGACGAAATAACCTGAAGTTAGTATTAATACAACAAAAAAAACTCACAGTTAAATGTAATTGAAGATTAATTTGACGTATTAATTTGAGGTTAATTGTTTATACAACTTTCACTTCTTGCGGTAACTTTTACCTTTATATCTAATGGAAAACTGATATAGTTTATCCTGTCTTGTTGTAAACCTCTGTAAAGCACTTTATCACGCTTGAATATTTCTTTCAAAAATTCAGCTCCCGCTGTAATGAACCCTCTCTGAGCAGAAGTAACCTCTTATATTCCCTTGAAATCATAAAACATTGAGAACTGAAAGCATCCATCCGGACTTTATAGCATAGTCGATCCATGTGGCATTATGTGTTTTACTGCAGTCTGACATGTTCTTTATTGTTCATTCATGTGTACGAAACTCAAATCTCCGGTCTGAGGGTTTTTCTGTACTTGAGGATATTATCTGCGCCACCTCGTACTCCAATGTGTTGCTATTTTTAACCCAGTTGTTGTTATCGCTCCCCCTACCGTGAATGCTTTCGCTTGACCGTGATTTATATGCTTTACTGTGGTCTAACATTTGGATAAATTCTTACACGAAAAAACACACGATAATGTTTTGTAATGGTACGATAACATAGAAGTATATTCAGACAAAGAAAAAGTGACTGCTATATGGCTTTGTTGCCTAGGAAACCAGAGAGAAATTAACACTGTCGCTTACAACAAGTAAAGAAATTCTGTAGTGAATGATTATTTCAACACACTAGGGGTATTGCGACGTGATAAGATGGTAATAAAGGCTGTAATTAAATTTTTAACGTTCTCTTTCAATTACAAGGCTTTCATTTCAAATTTAATTTAAATAAAAAAACACGTTAATTTAGATATTTAGGGGGAAGTTTTAAACCAGTGTTAAATGCATTTTGGGTTTCACCCCTTACCACACTCCCTTTAAAATTTCACCCCATAGTTTGATACTTAAATTTTAAAGACTATTGAATTGTTTATACATCTCATTCATTTGTTCTCGCATCTTTTGTTTTCTATCGTCGCATGGCAACCTAGATTTTTGTTATTATCAGTTGGTTGTAGGATGAAAATACAATTTATTTTGGATAATTTCATAAATTAGATTATTTAAATTTACTACATTAAATGTAAAAAAGTGCTTCATTATTTCTAAACAGTAATACAACCTTTTTCGGAACTCCTCTTCATAGCATTGTCATAGTAACAAAAAAATACATAAATAATGTAAATCAAAATTTCGGCTTTGATTATCCTCTATTCCTTTATTAGTTTGTGTTACTACCTGAAATAACCTGTAATCAATAAGTCTTTGTAGTATTATTCTCTTCAGCTGTAATAAAAAGTAACAACAATCCAGGTTGCCAGGCGACGATATAAAACTAAAATATAGGGGTGTCACTTGAAATTTCAAAGGTGGGATGTGAGGGGTTGAAACCTAAAATGCAATTAACATTGATTTTAAACTTCCCCCTCAATATCTAGATTGAAATATTTTTTATGTCAACATTAAATTAAATTGAAATAAATATAATGTCTCCTAAATTGATGTATACACATTTTGAAACACTATTTCTCAGCAACGAGATGAGACAGAAATATGATTTTTGCGGTTTTTTTATTCCTTAAGCCCGTACATGTTCAAAATGGCTCCCTTCCGCCACAGTACACTCCCAACAACGACGTACAACAGAGCGACATACCAACTGGATTGTTGCTAATGGAATATCATTACAGGCATGTTCAATCTGAACTCTCACTTCCTCCAGTGTTTGTGGTTTTGTAGCGCACACTGTGTCCTTTAGAGCTCCCCACAGGTAGAAGTCTGGAGGGGTTAGAGGCGGGAACTCCGCAGCACTTCCCCTTCGTCCTATCCATCTCTAGGCCGCCGTCCTCATTTAGTGCGTGGACAAGTCTCGAAATGTAAGACTTCCATTTTTGAGCTCGCAAAATTTGAAAATCAATAGATTTTCTGATACCAATCTCACGAGAACATTGCCTCATTGACTTCTTTGGGGATTGTGCAAAAGTCTGCATGACTGCATCAACACTCTCGTTATCGGTGGAACTTCTCTTTCTTCCGCACCGCCCTTTCAACACATCTTGCACCGTTCCGTCGACTTCAAACTTGTCTCGGATTCTTGTGATAGTTAACCTGGTTGGTGGTTGTGTTCCAAATTCAACTCTCCAACGTCGTTGAACCTCAACAACTTTCCAAAACATTTCAGTATCCACTTACGTTCATAGAACGATAATTGCACCGCCATGTTTGTTTATAAACAGACGAACATGTTTCCATGCTTTCCACTGCCTTCTGTATCATAAACCGCAAAAATCGTATTTCTATCTCATTTCTTTGCTGTGAAATAGTGTTTCAAAAAGTGTATTCATCAATTTGGGACACTCTATAGTTATTGAACTGAAGTTTTGAAATGAAAGCCAGGTGTATGGGTTAAATACAAGTGATGTGGTAATTATTGTTATATAAATTATTATTTAAAAGATCTTATTCAAATATTAAAAACATTATATCACCATTTCAAATTCGTTACTAGTATCCTTCACAAATGTAGGGGGTGTTGAGAAATGATGAGATGATGATATTGTGATTGTGATTGTTTACTTAACGATCCATTCCAGCACCAGAGACTATATAGGCAATATGAGATCACAATTTGTAATTGTAATTCTTTATTTCCCTTTCCTTGTAAACTACAGAGGCTGTTCATAGACGTTACAATTATATAATTGTAGTTGTAATTATTTAACTTTCCTTCCTAGATGCTATTCAGAAACTATGAGATGATATTCTAAACTGTAATTATTTATTTGACGTATTTTTTAAATTTAATGCAGAGGTTATTCAGGAAAATAAGATGATAATTATAATTGTAATTATTTATTTAACAATCATGCATATCTAAATTTTCGAATTTCTTTAAATTGTGCAATACAGATTTCACTCATTTATTGCTGTCTTACCTATGAATACCGCTATCTTGCATTTTCATAACGAATAATGAATACCTATTTTTATTCCAATTGTACGTTTTAAGCAAATATTTGTACTGTCTATTGTAATTGGGGCTTTGTCGTGTTATAGACATAGATAGATAGATAGATAGATAGATAGATAGATAGATAGATAGATAGATAGATAGATAGATAGATAGATAGATAGATAGATAGATAGATAGATAGATAGATAGATAGATAGATAGATAGATAGATAGATAGATAGATAGATAGATAGATAGATAGATAGATAGATAGATAGATAGATAGATAGATAGATAGATAGATAGATAGATAGATAGATAGATAGATAGATAGATAGATAGATAGATAGATAGATAGATAGATAGATAGATAGATAGATAGATAGATAGATAGATAGATAGATAGATAGATAGATAGATAGATAGATAGATAGATAGATAGATAGATAGATAGATAGATAGATAGATAGATAGATAGATAGATAGATAGATAGATAGATAGATAGATAGATAGATAGATAGATAGATAGATAGATAGATAGATAGATAGATAGATAGATAGATAGATAGATAGATAGATAGATAGATAGATAGATAGATAGATAGATAGATAGATAGATAGATAGATAGATAGATAGATAGATAGATAGATAGATAGATAGATAGATAGATAGATAGATAGATAGATAGATAGATAGATAGATAGATAGATAGATAGATAGATAGATAGATAGATAGATAGATAGATAGATAGATAGATAGATAGATAGATAGATAGATAGATAGATAGATAGATAGATAGATAGATAGATAGATAGATAGATAGATAGATAGATAGATAGATAGATAGATAGATAGATAGATCTCTTACTGTAAAAGTAGGCCTACTTTTATGTCAACAGTTAACATTTATATGGACATTTATGTATGGGTAACATCGCTGGGGAATCTGTAATAATGGGAGAATGAAATGCATTTTATTCACAATATGGAGTCACGATGCAGCTGTATGAAATTCCTGGACATCCTACGATAAATTGATAATTGGATTTTTGTCACCACATTTCACACATTCCCTGACGTTTGTTGGATTTGTTTTCATGTGAATTATATAGCTGAAATGTCCCCCTCCCTAAAACTGTTCTATATTCAAACCGTAGTGGAGTCAATTAAATGGGATTCTCACAATTGGTTTACAGTTAGAACTTAGAAGGAATGTGGCCACAATTCATATACGAAATGAAGACAAAACATTGGAACCTGCACTGAGAAATAATGAACAAATTTAAATGAAAACACGATCATTTTTGAATACATGAATCCATTGTTCTGTTCTAGATCTGATTAAAATATATTTCTTGTACATGAGCGTTATAAACAGTCTTTATTGTTGGTCAAATTCCTACAAAAAAGACATTTTATCACATACGTGCGATATTAATTTCCAATGCAACAATTACGCCATTAACTAGTTTGTGTTTACAACAATGCTTTGCTACGCCATAATGTACATAAGTGTTCATGAGAAAAAAATTCTAAAAGAAAATATATTTTAACAATCAACAACGCAGTCATATTTCTGAATATAAAAATGAAACTTAAAAATGATATTTAAATTTAATCAACTAGCCTGTTCTAATACATTAGAATAGGTCAGTTGATTAAATTTTTCATTCCATTTTATTGGGTGAGTGATTTTATTTTTTCATATCTATTAGAACAGGTCAGTTGATTAAATTTTACATTTCATTTGGTGGGTGGTTTTATTTTATCATATATATTAGAACAGGCCAATTGATTAAATTTCACATTTCATTTGGTGGTGGTTTTATTTTATCATATCTATTAGAACAGGCTATTTGATTAAATTTTACATTTTCTTTTATTCGGTAGGTGGTTTTATTTTATCATATCTATTAGAATAGGCTATTTGATTAAATTTTATATTTTCTTTTATTCGGTAGGTGGTTTTATTTTATCATATCTATTAGGACAGTCCAATTGATTAAATTTTACATTTTATTTTATTCGGTCGTTGTGGTTTTATTTTATCATATCTATTAGGACAGACCAATTGATTAAATTTCAATTTTTCTTTTATTCGGTAGGTGGTTTTATTTCATCATATCTATTAGGAAAGGCCAATTGATTACATTTTATATTTTCTTTTATTCGGTAGGTGGTTTTATTTTATCATATATATTAGGAAAGGCCAATTGATTAAATTTTACATTTTATTTTATTCGGTAGGTGGTTTTATTTTATCATATCTATTAGGACAGGCCAATTGATTAAATTTTACATTTCATTTTATTCGGTAGGTGGATTTATTTTATCATATCTATTAGAACAAGCCAGTTGATTAAATTTTTCATTTCATTTTATTCGGTGGGTAGTTTTGTTTTATCATATCTGCTGTATGTAACAGGAAGCAGTGATGTCTTACAGTAGTAAGATAAATGGCATCCATAGTAGTATTACTGTTGGACTATGTAACAGGATGCAGTAGCATGAACAGTACTCAACAAACAAAAATAAAAGTATAGCACGAGTCCATATCATACAAGGGAAGAAGGCTCAAGTTGTAAAATAACTAAAGATATTGTTTAAACTTAAAAGCCACTTATTGTAGGCCCACAGCGATTCCAGGGCTCTAGGAATCAATTGAAGATCTATAGGTATTTTTGGGCAAAAAACTCTTTCGAAGTGACCACTCCCGACAGTGTTGCAAACATTACAGCTGCAAATCATGGAATCCTTGACCTTTATGAAAATACTCATAGAAAACACCAAAAAAGACAATCAGCCGACAATTTAGGACAAAATTTTTTGAGTTATTGCACGATTTTAAGGAAATAAGTTTCTTTTTTAACGTGAAACTTGAGACTTCGCCGGTTACTGATTAGTTATATCGCTGTGTTATTCTGAATCACTCTCTATATTGTGATCCATTAACAGGAAAATAGCTTAGACAGAATAAACACGTCAGTTGAACTGCATATAAAAGCAGTTGTCGAAAACCTGGAGAAAATGTCTTGAAAATGTTACCATCACTTCCCTTAGGACGCGAAGTAAATCTTTAATGCATTCTATCTCCGAAAGTGTTGAAAAGTTAGAGGAGTGTTGCGGCCTGATTCTCATCTGTCTTGAGTTAGCCTTGTTCTTGCACAAGTGACACTTTTATGTGCCCCAGGACACGGGAATCAACTAGATTTAGCTTAAAAGAGAGCTGGACTCACAGGGGATTTTGGTTTTCTTTTCTTTGTTGCTGTTATACTGTGACAATGAAACATAAAAAAGTTGGAGAAAAAGTGAAAGTTCGTCGTATAAAAGATAAACAGAGTTGAAAAAAGTGCAGGGTTGTAGGATTTTCTGCATTTATAACCTGTGAAATGGGAATGAAACCAGACTAGTTTGACGTGTTATAAACATTTTTATGTTTTCAAACGTGTCAAGATTACATTTCTGTCTACGCATAAATTGGTAAAAAGAGATATGATCACTAGACCACGGAACTTCATGTACTAAAAAAAAACTTGAAAATATGTATGCAGCTGTGCTAAAAACTGTTGAAATTTGCGCTAAAAATTAGAATGTATGCAGTAAAAAATATGCTTTAGAGGTTTATTTGGTTTAACAATATCATAGGACTGAAAACAGTAATTTAAAGAAATAATAATCATCACGCATATGGGAAATGCCTGCTATTATTCGGTTGAGAAGCTTTTGTTATCTAGTCTGCTGTCAAAAAAAACGAAAGTTAGAATTTATAAAACAGTTACATTACCGGTTGTTCTGTATGGCTGTGAAACTTGGACTCTCACTTGAGAGAGGAACAGAGATTAAGGGTGTTTCAGAATAACGTTCTTAGGAAAATATTTGGAGCTAAGAGGGATGAAGTTACAGGAGAATAAAGTTACACAACACAGAACTGCACGCATTGTATTCTTCACCTGACATAATTAGGAACATTAAATCCAGACGTTTGAGATGGGCAGGGCATGTAGCACGTATGGGCGAATCAGAAATGTATATAGAGTGTTAGTTGGGAGGCTGGAGGGAAAAAGAACTTTGGGGAGGCCGAGACGTAGATGGGAAGATAATATTAAAATGGATTTGAGGGAAGTGGGATATGATGATAGAGACTGGATTAATCTTGCTCAGGATAGGGACCGATAGCGGGCTTTTGTGAGGGCGGAAATGAACCCACGGGTTCCTTAAAAGCCATTTGTAAGTAAGTTTTAAGTAAGTAAGTAAGTAAGTAATCATCAAGCCATCATCATTTTTATTAAATACATATTTTTTTTCAATAAATATGCATTAATTACTCATTTTACACACATATTTGAATTGGCACATTTTTAACTCTCTAACTTCCCAACTCTTTTTTTTTTAATTTTTTTGCCATTTACGTAATTATAGTGGCAATAAACAGGCAATGAATCTCCAAATTTTGAACTCTGAAACTTCTCATATTATCTGTCAAAATTAGTTTAAATGCCCAGAAGATTTCTCGACATCACATGATGTGTCTGGTGCATGCCAGTAAGTTTGGCTGTGCAGTAAAACTTCTTGAAACTAAAATTCACACACCACGTGACTTCATTGTCGCAGGTGTTTAAGGGGTTAGGTACAGCAGTAAAATTTTTGGAAGTATTCAACATTTTTTTCCTCCATTACTGTATCTTGTACAATAATGAAAATTGGTATGTGTAAAACACTGTCCTTCTGCCATATGATATTTTTTATGATTAAAAAAAATTATATATATATATATTTTTTTTTTCAATATTTAAAATTCTCTCAATGTACTGTGCAGCGATGAAGCGTTTCCCTCATAACTCATAAACTTTTTAACTTTTTCATATTCTGTCTCTTTTATTTTATTGCTGAAACTCATGTTTACAGCATCATGCACTTTCAACCACATTCCTTAATAAATAATATATATTTTTTTATTTTGTGTTAGAAGAAAATACTGATATTTGACCATTTTTAAATGAATTTATTTTTTATCAGAGATCTATCAAAGATAGAGAAGTGATCTTGCATCATATTAAAGATATGACATGCATAAATACACACAAAAAATATCATCACAGAATGTTGGATAGTTTTTCAGTTATGTAGGAAACGCTTCTTCACTGCACAGTGAACTGAATTTTGAAAAAAGAAATGTAAATAATTTTTTTAAATAATAAAAAATTTTTTGTGTCATGTACCGAAAGGGCTGTGGTTTACACATACTAATTTTTATTATTGTGAAAGGTACAGTAATGGAAGAAAAAAATTTTGAATATTTCCAAAATTTTACTGCAGTAAGCTGTACCTAATCGCTTAAATACATTCAGTTTTGTTTCTATGAAATCAGAGCGTACTAGTAGCATTGTCTTCACAGCAGTTTCATGACCTTATCAAGAGCATCGAACAAGCAATGAGTGTTTGTCGCTTTGAAGTCGTTCCCGATGCTGTATTCCAGGTCTCCAGTAACCAAGTTCAGCCCCGTCAGCCCATATTGGAAAGGTTTCTGGGTGGGTTAAGCCAGGCTTAAGATGAGTTGGGATTGGAACCTCGTACGTGCAAGGGGTGCTTGTCTCTGTTCTCGTTTCCTTCGCTGTCTTCCGGGCTAGCAGTTAGACCTGTGAAATCAAATTGGATGGGAAAAATCCTCTGGGCACATTGAAATAGAGAATGCAGCGGGACGGACCGCGTTGAAAACCACTTATGTTTCCATGGTACCACGATAACGTCAGAGTAAAATTTTATTATTGTTAAACGTTAGGTCCGTAATTTTAGGTAGAATATCGTAGATTTTCATATAAAACAATCTCTTGTAGCGCTTGTAACGGAGGTCGCAATTGGGACATAATAATAATAATAATAATAATAATAATAATAATAATAATAATAATAATAATAATTCTTTATTTATACTGGCAGAGTTAAGACGATAGGGCCTTCTCTTACACTCTACCAGGTCACGAAGCAAACAATCAGTGAAAAATTTAACAAGAAGATAAAGAACAGAATACTAATATATTACAAAAAAATAATGATAATTGCATAATAAATCGACACTAAAAACAACATGAAAATAATACCATAATAGAAAAAAAGATAGTAAAATACATTGCAATATAATAAAAGCAACTCATTTAGTACGAATAGTTAATATGAAGAATGTAAGGAAGAATATAGCAAAATGGAATGTAATAAAATAATAAAAAATGAAAAGAAATACGAAAATTAAATAAAATTCACAATAAAAAGGGTATGATAATACATTCATCTGGTGATCAAGAGAACAAAAAGGGAAAAGGAAGAAAAAAGATATTTACACATACAGGGTGTAACGAAAAATTGTGGGCAAAATTTCAGATATGGATTCCTAATATGTATAGAAGAAAAAATTGTTATATCAACATGGGTCGGAAATGTTTGTTTTCTGAGTGGGGCTTGCAAGTATCACCACAGTACACTCCAGAACATTTGTTTGCTGAAATTATTATGAAACATTCTGTTTATATTTACTTTGATGAACTGTTCAAAATGTGGACTTCCTGCGTGAATACAAGCCGCAACTCGTGGTCTAATCGACGTCCGAACATGCTTGGCCTCCATGTTCACCAGATCTCAACTCATTGCATTTCTTTTTGTGGGGCACTTACAGTCGTTGGTGTATTCGACTCCTATGGATAATGAAGGAACTCTCCATCAGCTGATTCTGCAAGGCTGTCAGGTAATAAAAACTATGACAGGAATTTGAAAGGATGTTCGGATCTCGATGAGAGGTATGGAGGTATTTTTGAACATCTTTTGCAGTGATTTTTGTGTGTAAAAGTTTTGTAAGAGATTCAAGCAATAAAGCACGGCAATGGTTTGTGTTACATTAAGATATGGTGTCCTCGTGAAATAGTGCCTCACAGCAAAAGATGACATTAGAGAAAGCTGTTTGTTTTGGTATCGCATACAACCTCTCGGAGTTTGTCGGTTTAATTACTTTTCACTCTGTATGTTTATATGGAAGCAATTGTTTGATTTGCAGTGTAGCATGCTGTATATAATTTTAATGTAACTTACATAAATTACCGACCACGCTGTATGTTACGATACATACGTGCAACAGTCTTTATTTCCCGGTACTAACTCTGCAACCAGTACAGGAATTTTAAAGATTATCCATATCTGTAATTGAAACTCCGGGCATGTTTTAGAACCTTCCTATTCCCATGCTCCATGTACGATATGATTTCATTTCCTCCCCATATCCATAAGCTGGAACTCTCAGAATTGATGTGGCTGAGTGCAGCAGTAAAATCTTTTATATAAGATGGTTCACGAACTTCTGTGGATGTCTGTACAGAATGCCTCCGGGTTTACTTTTAAATTAAATTTATGGTCGGTTGAGAGGTGAATGAAACCATCTGCTTTATCTGCTCCACAAATATTAAATTGCTTTCGATGAAGATGATATCACGAGTTTCTAAACTTCTGTAGTTAGAACCTGAGTGGAAGGTAACTGGGGTTTAGTTTGAAATAATGAAGACAGTTTATTAGAAAAGAAAAAAGATAGCTCTCATCCTGTTTAAAGTCTCTATATATACAAACCTCTTTCAAGTAATATCTTATGCTGATATTATACAACCTACCTAAATATTAGAAGATTCAAATTGTCAGTAATGACACTTCTGCTATAACAACTACTACGTCAACTTAGCATGTTACTGTCATTGTTAGAGTTACCACTACTAATGTCATTACTACTGTTACCAATCTATTTCATTGGAGTTTCTTATCTCTGCTACTCTGTCCACTATAATTTTGTTACTTCTAGTGCTGTTGCCGTTACTAATCTCCCGTTCTAATTACTTGTACTATTGTTACCACTAAAATTTTGTTACTTGAACAACTATTACCACTCAGTAAACATCTTGATTATACACTTTTAACATTTATATCACTAATGATTTGGTAACTTCGTTATACAGTATAAACAACTTTCCTATGTTATTGAAACTATTATGGTATTTTATCTTAGTAATGAATAATTTCAACTTGCTATCCATATCTTCTGATTTCAAGATATCTGGTCATGGCGTGATATACGAAGGAGTCTGTAGTCTCAGTTTCTTGGACGAAAAATAACACTGTTGGCACTCCTATTGCTGCTACTGCTACTTCTACTACTATTGCTTTTACTAATACTACTACTGCTAATGCTACTTATGCTGCTACAATTACTACTGATACTACTACCATTACTACTAGAGTACTATTAATATTACTACTTCCACTCTACTGCTACTGCTTCTACTAATATTAACATTACTGCTGCTACTACTGCTTAATTAGTGTTACTGCTACTACTGTCATCACTCCTGCTACATCTACTATTGATTCTACTACTATTATTACCACTGCTACTACTACTACTGATACTTCTATAATATTACTGCTACTGTTGACGTTGCTACTATTGACACTATTACTGCTACTACTACTATTAATATTACTGCTACTACTATTAATATTACTGCTGCTACTCTAATGATACTACTACTACTATTATTATTGTTACTATTGGCACTATTATTGCTACTACTATTAGTATTACTGCTACTACTACTGCTGCTATTATTATTACTGTTACTACTGCTTCTATTACTACTGTTACTACTATTGCTACTACTACTACTACTACTACTACTATTAATATTACTGCTACTACTATTAATATTACTGCTGCTACTCTAATGATACTACTACTACTATTATTATTGTTACTATTGGCACTATTATTGCTACTACTATTAGTATTACTGCTACTACTACTGCTGCTATTATTATTACTGTTACTACTGCTTCTATTACTACTGTTACTACTATTGCTACTACTACTACTACTATTAATATTACTGCTACTACTATTAATATTACTGCTGCTACTCTGATACTACTACTACTATTATTATTGTTACTATTGGCACTATTATTGCTACTACTATTAGTATTACTGCTACTACTACTGCTGCTATTATTATTACTGTTACTACTGCTTCTATTACTACTGTTACTACTATTGCTACTACTACTACTATTAATATTACTGCTGATACTCTACTACTATTGCTACCACTACTACTACTACTACGACTACTACTACTACTATTAATATTACTGCTGATACTCTACTACTATTGCTACCACTACTACTACTACGACTACTACTACTACTATTAATATTACTGCTACTACTACTGCTGCTATTATTATTACTGTTACTACTACTGATTCTATTACTACTGTTACTACTACTGCTACTACTACTATTACTATTAATATTACTGCTGCTACTCTACTACTATTGCTATCACTACTACTACTATTACTACTTAGCTAATGCTAATAATGCTGCTTCTGCCCATATTACTGCTACTATTAATATTGCTAATACCACTACTACTGGTACTACTACAACTACTACTACTGATTTTACTGTTACTGCTACTATTACTGTTAGTACTGGGTGTTCAGTTCAAAGTGTGTCATGGCTCGCTGTATGCCGTCATGTCGCTAGTCGATGAGCCTAGAGAATTCAATCTTCCTACACTTCCGCAGAGGTGTATTACCTATGCACCAGAGAAGTTTCCTAGAAAGTACGGCGTTCATTCTGAAGAGTACTTACCGATACGTACGGTAACACCTGTAGTGGCAGGAATGTGAACTGTTTCGAAACATGTAGTGAGGTGAGTTTTTTCTTACTGTCGAGATATGAGGAGAAGGTTAAGATAATTACTTACGTATTTGTTGACATTAATTTCGACGATCAACATGGGCACGGAGCATTTGATTTGTGTTGTGGAATGTTGCCGTACGCAACCGAAGATAACAAATACCCTGCTTAAGACTTGGCCGTGCAAAACACAGTTCGAAAGAGGTTATGGTAGCATACAGACCGTACAGACCGCCATCTGTTGCTACGACGTTCAAGTTATACCGTACACGTTCTCAAGTTCAGATTGAACGCCTTGATTAATAGGCAACTTCTCTGACATAAAAGCTGAAACTCGCTTCAAATCGCTCACTCATCAACAGTGACGTCATCACACACTTTTAAATGCTTGTGGTAGTAATGACGCTGGTGTAGGCTTACATGTTTGTGGACACTCGATAGCAATAAGATAGCTTTCAACACCTGTCTCACTTGGAAAGGGAGTCTAAAATATGTACTATATTATTACACCAACAAAATTTGTGCACAGACTATAATTTAGCCCACCACATTCCTAGTACTCAACCCGCTCTCTCTCTGGACCGCTGCGTTGTGTGGCGGAGGTCATTTGTTGCTAATGGCGTGGCTTGCTGTGGAAATGTGGGCCATGAGCACCCTGCAGATTAATCCACGCTCCACCTAGCAGACGATAACATGGCAGTGGTATCGAGGCAGTGGATCAAGTTAGAACTGTCAATTTCGCTCCCCCTGGGACTCCCCAGCTTGCGGTCGCCGTACGACTCTTCTTTCCATTAAGCGCCGTTCACACTGCGACGTGACTGGAATCGTTACCTGCCTTCACGTTCCGCTGCATCAGCGCTATACAGTCGAGTGTTGCTATTGTGTACTACAGCGTCACAGACTTATATAGAATTTCTCTACCACTCTCCAAAATAGAGTCATTAGTGTATTTTTTACAGGAAAGAAAAATTCAATTCTCGACACGAACCGAAACCACAGCTGCATGAATATATACGCGAATTCAGGAATCTTTGCAACAATTCTAGGTAGCTTTAAGTGTAAATTAACAAAGGATGAAGTACATCCTCGTGTAGACCTTACAAACATGCTCATTGCTCGTTAAAAAGGGAGTTACACCTCACACTAGTAGGCCTATATTTTCCTGCAGATACTCTCTCTTAAGTAGCGCCAGAATTTATTTTTACAAAGTCTAAAATATACATAATAAAACAAGAAATAAGCCACCGGCGTAGCTCAGTCGGCAGAGGTGCTTGACTTATGATCCTGAGCTGCGCTTGGGCGTGGGTTCGATTCCAGCTTGGGCTGATTATCTGTTTGGGTTCTTTTCGAAATTTCTCCCAACCGTAAGGCAAATGTCAGGTAATCTACGAGGAATCCTCGGACTCATTTCGCCAAATACCACCTCGCTATCACCAGCGACGCTTAATAACCTAATAGTTGATACAGCGTCGTTAAATGGACAACTAAATGTAAACGAGAAATATGCAGAAACATGTAAAAGCCAATTTCTGTGGCGTTTACTATCGTCCTAAAAAAGAAAATGTGAATGATATCTCAGGTAGGAACAAAGACTCCAAGCAAATGAAATGATAATAATGATATAATGCTATATTATGAAATAATTTTATTCCTCTGTACACCTTTTTTATGTGTATTTATCTGTACAGCTTACTGATACTGTATTCATCTGACGTTGTTTACGTTGTCTACTTACAGTATTCCATTCAGTGCGCTGTCTGAGGGATGGGGACAGGAAACTATACTAAAGCAATGCAGATAGCGTAATGTGTAACGGACATGGTCGGTCCTGATATGCACGTCTGTAGACAGCAGTGTATATGTACAAGTTGCAGTGTCCAGTCATCAGTCCTAGTGAAATGAAGGAGTACACGAGAGCGGAATAAGCAGACCTGATTTTCGAATACGGATGAGCCAATGGGGACAGTAGACAAGCTCACAGATTGTATCGGGGCAAGTACCCACCTAGGAGACATCCGGCCCATACCATTTTTCCACGGCTGTTCCAAAGGTTAAGGGAAGGGGGGCACGTGGTGCCAAATTAGAATTTCCATTTCCACACAACTATTTTTGCTTATAACTTTCGACTCAGCCATTTCCGGACCAGGGTTCCTTATCTCAAATTGATACATGTGCCCTTCGCCATCATCCCTGAAAGTTTGTAACACCACCTCGGAAACACCCTGAATAATGTGGCATATCTCTTGAATGGTTCAAGATAAATAATTTCAGTACCGGTACGTAACATTCTCCAAATGTAGGGAATAATTTTGGCGAAAGAAGTTTTACAGTAGGTCAATTTATAATGGAGTTAGGTCGGTCCAACATTTTATTACTCATTTTTTTTTTCAAAAATTAATTTCTTTGAGTCCCCAAATTCGATTTTCAAGTTTAAATTACATGAATTGCTTAGTTTACTCCCAAGAATTATGTCACCAAAGTTTGAACGACATTGTATCTTAAGGGTCAATGTGTACTTTCAGGAAAAGCCTGCTTCAAATTCACATAGTATCGAAATTTTATTCTTTATTTGAAATATTTCACCCATATTAGAGAGAAACTGCTTGTAACCTGAACAGATTAACAGAACGAATCTCAGACTATGATGATGATGATGATGATGATGAATAATTATCGCATGACCTTAGTGTAACGTAAGCCACGAACACTTTTATATTCCACTCTGTGTATTGCGGATAATGTTTCAACTTTCCGCCCTTTGAGTTTCATAACGTTATTTTCTTAAGTTATGTATGATGGAGCAGTTATTTTCATAAACTAAAGCCTCTTACAAAGTTGGTTGAGTGACGTCAGAGAATGAAATTTTAAGCAAGTTCTTATTAAAATAGCGCACACTTTCCTTATCATCCTCCTGTTATACCTTTATGTAGGTAGAGAGAAAAAATAAATTTTATAAACTTCAGGGAAGGTTTCTATGGTAACGTCGGTTAAGTCCAGTGCCGGACCGTAAAGAGAACAAAGAATTCTACAGGCATCATACATTTTATAGGCAAGATAGAGATAGTATACTGCCGACACCATCTCTATGCAGGCGACCTTCAAGTATACATAAACTTCCATACTGACAAAATAAATAAAGCAATAACTAAAATCAGTGACTCAATTTGGACATAGAAACGAAAATTTCGACTTAAGATAAATCTAGAAAAATCAACACACAATAGTTGTGGCATATCCACGTTTTTTAAACACTATTATCCACCAAATCTTTCTTCCATTAAAATAAACAGTACCGAAATTGCGTTTAGTGAATCAATAAAAAGTCTTGACATTCATGTGGACAAACATTTAAATTGGAATATTCAGTTTGCAGAAACTTGCAAGAAAGTATTCTAATAACTAAATCGTTTAGGCCAGGCATGTCAATTGATGCCCACAGGAGCAAGCGCGCGCTTTAGAGCTAAGGAGAGCCTGATCGCTTTACAGCGGAAAGGAAAGAGACAGACGAAAGAGGTGGTATATGCCGCTTGGTCGAGCTATATCCAGGGATCGTCAGCACTGATTCAATGGATAAAGGGAAGAGAACTTATTAAAACTGTATTCATGTTAATTTTTAGATTTGCCTGAGAAGTATAAGTGCATTATAAGAATGTAAGTTTTAATTTTAATGTTCATTTTTCACAAGTTTGATTTTTTTATTGAAAAGGAATATTTTCTCAACTTTTCGTATACAAAAGTGAAATTTTCAGGTATAGGCCTATTTATTTAGTAGCCTTACAGAATGTTTTCGTATTACTGAAGATAGTGTATTGAACATTTTGAAAATATTCGCATGGAAATTGTTTGTAAGGAAATGAATTAACAAAGCAACTACTGTTACATCATAAACAAAAGATACGTGCCCATGTGTTGTAAAAATGTCAGCTCTATAGCTTCAGCAGATTTAGAGAAAATAATTTAATATTCTGATGATAGGAAGTTGCTCACAAATATCACCTTAAAAGCATAATGCGATAAGAATTTTGTTATGTAATATTGTTACACTTAAAACGGATACAGTACCTAGGTAACTCTGCTTTGTACTGTAATATTGTTTTTATTAGTTTATTGATTACTTTTGTAAGGCTAAAGATACCATCAATATAAATTCCAACTTATCATGTCATACTCAATCTCTTTTTTTGGAATATCACTTTCTTTATGAATGACGTGTTTCATCCACTTAATACAATATAATATTATACTACTATGGAATTTAAGTGAATATTCCTTCTTAACTCTCTATTATGTTATTAAGACTTAAAACACAAGTGCAATATTAAGAAATCAGTGTTAGTACTTTTGTTTTACAGATAATATAGATAGTATTAAACAGAAAGAAGCCATATAAAAAGAACGACATAAAATTTCACGTTCCGTTCGAAGTTTGTGCACCACTGTTTTCTTAATCCAACAGGTTGCTTATTCATATACACAACCCTTCCTCTTTCCGTACTTAGCGCTTACTGCCTGCTCACGAATTCAAGGTCAGAAAAATGCGCTTGCTTTGACATCACTGGTTTAGGCGGTTAAAGAATTTTTTCTGTCGTAGGCTACGAAACGTTGCATTTTACCCACTGATATAAATTTGGAAAAACGGGCTAGTTTTGTTCTAAGCATACCAAGTAGTAATGCTCTAACAAAGAGAGTGTTTCACCTCATGGACAAGAATTGGACAGATGTTCGAAACATGAACACGACACATTTAATGAAATCAGAGCTGCAAACTGCTGTGGACTTCTACTATTACGTGAGACAATATTTGTCTCAAAATACTCTTAATTTAAGTCTATCTGCGGAAGTGTAGAATAAAGTTGTTTTTTTTTTTAGTAACTGAACCGAATAATTTGTCTATTGTCTATGTGAAATTTTGTCGATTTTTTTTAGTCTCCCGTATTTTCTTCAAACAAAATTGGCAATCCTAGCTGACCCACATCATATGAGACGCAACGTGGTTTTGTGCAGTGCCAGGGTGAAACATTTTCGTAACTTGACATGTAAAGAATTTTGCTAGATATACTTGATATTGACAGGGGAAAATATATTTACATTTCTCTCGCGTGTGACTTCGACCCGAAGCTGCAAATAATTTCTTGCCCGGTCTTTTATATAGATCGTATAGAATGTCTATATTCACAAACAGAAAAGTCTGTTATTTTCCATTATACGCATATGGCAGCTCCATAAAACCGCATGGAGCGAGTTGCAATATGGTTAGTACAAAAACGAAGGCTGTTCATTGTTACGACATCTCGACCAAGAGCTGCGAATCGTCGGCCAAGGAGATTAAACCGGGATGAGTTGCAATCCAGACGGTCTGCTGCCTTTACGACGCCGCTTGGCGTGTTTCACTTGTTTTTGAAGATGTAGTGTACTTGATTAGAATTATGACGGCCATTTGGAGTTTGCAATTTAAGGTTATGACACCGTTAATGCCCGAAACTATCGTCATTTGGGGAGTTATTTCCGAGTTGAAAACTCTCAAAAGGAGATGAGTGCTTTTATTTGTCACAACCTGAGATCTTCACGTTATGAAATTATTTAGCGAACAATTCCCGTGTGTTAGTCATGATGACACGTGGAAATCCGGGTTTTGAAGCTTTCATACATTCTTAGCGTCAGATTTGAAGGGCGTAAGTGATATTACCACAGTCCAGTATATACAGTCACGAAGCTTGACTTGATGAGGGTACTAGAAACAATAGACTGTGCAGGTACTATTTCACATTGTATGTAATGAGGCGATGTATGTATCTATTCACACTGCAAATGGGTATATACCCGGTGGCAGTGGTAACTAATTACACTCAATAATGACAATTAATAATAAACACAACTAATAAAACAATAATTAATAATAATAATAATAATAATAATAATAATAATAATAATAATAATAATAATAATAATAATGAGCATCCTAAATTAAATGAAGCGCGTTCACTTAAAATAACATTTAAAGTAAATCTAATTTGTATCTTAACCCTAAGTTCGAACTAAGACCCACGAGTGTGACAGGTTCATACCTGCACAAGTACCTTTCGGCACTACACTTATTTCGCTGTCAACTCACTCACTGCACTGATTCTACCTGATTTCACTAACACTTCTAACCATTTCACTGTTCAAATACTTTGCACAGCCACTTCACTGACACCAACACACTTCACTTACACAATAGACTTCACTGACACTACACACTTCACTGACACAACACACTTCCTCACTGATAGAACACTTCAAATAACAAGATATCAATTACACCCTTTAAGTAGTGTGTATAATATACTACCGTCTATTAGTAAAGTCCTTAAGCCTATTTTTAAATACGTTTTTTGTTATTGGTAAAGCCTTTAGTAAGTCTGCAGGTAAAGCATTCCAGTCCCTGATAGTACGATTGAGAAAAGAAAACTTTCCAGTGTCCGTCCTCTGTCTTCTTTCCCTCAATTTATATGAGTGGTCGTTCCTTGAAGAGTAATTTGGCGGCTGCAACCTATTTTTTATTTCTCTCCAGGCAGGCTCACCTCTGTATGTTTTGAACATTGCGCATAATCGAATTTGCGTTCTCCGGTCCGTGAGAGTGTGTCCCATTTTAATGATGAATTATTACGACAACGCTTGAGAGCCCGTTTCTTAATCTTTTCCAGTGTCTTTACATGTTCTAATCTGTAAGGATCCCAACATGCAGCGATAGTAGCGATCCTAGTGGTTAGCAACTATCTATGGATGCATATGCCCTACGTATTGAGCTTCGTGACTGTATATACCAGACTGTGATATTAACCTGAAGTCCATGTTTGGAAGAAACATCACAACTTAAATAGGCGTCCACATCTGTGGAATAACGGTTAGCGCGTCTGGCAGCGAAACCAGGTGGCCGGGGTTATTTATTAAAATGCATGAAACAGGTGAATGGGTAACATTTTTACACATTCATACGTGAAAATTAATGGAGATTTTGAATAGGATATAAATCTTAAAATAGGGTGGTATTTAAAAAAATAAATTTTACTGTCACACCCTATATACCTGAATAATTTTTTTTCAAACACTGGTATCATATAGTATAGTTTTTCCCCAACAACTTTTGTATAAAATTCTTTTTTGTAAAATTGAAATTTAAGAAGTTGTGAGTTGGTAATTGCCCATACTGAATGAAAAACTTATATGTCAATGAAAAATCACACTACAGAACTTAAAAGTCACCGGCGTGGTTAAGTCGATTAAGGCGCTTGCATGCCGGTCTGAAGTTACGCTCGGGCGCGGGTTCGATCCCCGCTTGGGTTGATTACCTGGTTGGGTTTTTTCCGACGTTTTCCCCAACCGTAAGGTGAATGCCAGGTAACCTATGGCGAATCCTCGGCCTCATCTCGTGAAATACCACCTCGCTATCACCAATCTCATCGACGCTAAATAACCTAGTAGTTGATACAGCGTCGTTAAATTACCAACTAAAAAAAAAACAGAACTTAAATAACAACGTAAAATTCATTAGCAGTAAAAGTAGCAAATGAAACCAATATAGTAGTAGGAACTATCAAATCTATAATAATATAAACAGAAATACAGTGGAGTCCCTCCGTTAGCATCTTCTGTTATGGAAACTTCTACTTTGGAAAGCTAGCTGACTCCTCCGCTACAGGAACACGACTCAATACTTACTGATAGGCGATCGCTTTGCTCATGCTCGACGTTGACACCAAAACATACATTAAAGAAGAAGAAAGACATTAATTTTCACTTATGATGATACAAACTTAAATGAGAATTATTTTATCTATAGCAATCTCAGGCCTCGAGTGACATTTATTAGAACTATTTCGTGAATAAAATAAAAATGTAAATAATATATCCATAAAATTTTCTCACAAAATATTAATAATTGTATATTTATGAATACTTAACCTATTCAGACATTGCGAAGTCGAAATAGATGAAAACGATTACGGCAATAAAGAAATTGAATGTTATTCAGTAATGCCAATTGAGAAAAGCGAAATACAAGTTTAAAAATGTTAATTACATGTACTGCGCTTTTCTCATGTCATTACAAAAGAAATACGTTTTCATTATCTGCTGAAATCATAATTTAATTTAAACATGTTATAATATAATTACAAATAACCTGATTAATACTTTAATTAAATGAACAATTGTTATGTAGGAGTGTCATTTTCTTTAAATACAATGCACATGGAATTAAAATATGAAGATGTAAATGTGGAAGTAGGATTTCGCACTTTATTTAGTACATTGGATTCATGCTCATCGATTTACGTGGAAACAGTTGGCGACACTGACTAAACAAAAGAACGACCATGAGATTAATTGATAGTGATAAATCGAGCTGCAGAAATTATCGCGATGTATAACTAGAATTCAAAATTTCGTTACACTTCATTGGCCGAAAATGGAATGACGTCATACAAACGAAATGATCATCTAAATATGTACACATACAAATATAAGGAAAAGATTTTTTAATAACACATACAAATTTAAGAGTAAATAATTACAGTGGTAACTCCTTTAAATAAAAAAAAAATGTTTTAACATTAACGAAGAAAATATTCTTAAGTCATTTAGACTGATACCCTTTCATAATACATTTACTCAGGCAAAAAATTAAATTAAAACTTGTAGGAAATTTGCTGCGTGGTCCCTTCAACGCTTAAAGATAAGTACATCATCCTCAGTAATACATAGTATTAAAACAATACATAGTGTTTGTGCGAGATCGTGCGTATTTGCTTGCTTTTCGCAAAAAAACAATCCGCGGAAAGTGTAAAATTCCACATTCAGTGTTCCTAACCTAACACACATAACAATTTCCCTCTTCTTACCGCTTAAGTGACATATTAATTTTACTGCTTTAGGCTTTTAACATATTATTTTTAGAGACGTTCAATATAGTAATAATTATAAATTAGAAACTTACCACTGCAATTTCACTTAAATTGCACTGTTAATTATTGTTTTTAAATATTTGCAAAAATTAAGTAAACTCTACAACTCCACTAAAGTTATTGCATTCGTGATGCAAGTAACATCAAGGAAGCCGTGAAAAAATCAACAAGATTCCAGATGCCGATGGTATTACTGCAATATGTTATATAAATAATATTGTTAAAATATTAAAATGAAAAATAAATCATTACATAACCTTACCGTTTGTTTTAAGTTCGCATTTATAGACTGGGGGGGGGGAAGACAGACGTATATCACGGCCTGCTGGAATATAGTAAACACAGAAAACATTTTAAAGGAACAATGTTGAAGATAGATATTTTTGTTTTTAAAAGTTGCCGTCATTGAACAGAAACCAAGATGGAGATTTCATTGCAACTAATTAGAAATTCGTCTTTCAGGTATGTAATAAACGATCTTCGCACAAAATAATGTACGATACACGAGCGGTATGTTTTCTTTCAATTCTCGGAAATTAAAAAAGCTCAACTACGTTTCGCTTTTTCAAACTTTTCCTCGAACATGAAAACTTCAACATACCGCTCTTGTAACGCATATTACTATTGTACTCACCCGGTTGCTTACAGCCCTTCCTCTGTCTATGAGTCACTGAGTGCATTGCTCGGTAGTGGTTGGATCGCTGAGGTAGGGGGCGGGACAGAAGACCAATAACATTGTACATAATACGACAAAATAATGTATTAAATGATTTTTGATTGGCTAATAGTTTTTACCCCCATTTATGAACAACGAAGGGACTCCATTGTAGCAATAAAATAGAAATACTAATATCAAGCATTACAAGAATGAAAACAGCAGCAAATTCATCAGGTAGAGTAACAGTACAACAGGGCTGCACTATTGTATGCGCAGAGGAAGGACAGTTACCAAGGTGACGTGTAACTGGACGCTGATAAATACCAGCAAAGCTCTAGTTTATCATCCGTCGTGTGAAAAACATTTGCAGCAAATGTGTCGGATAAGCCAGCAAAAGCACTGACAGCTGCAGCATTTGTCAAGGAAACGACCGGCTATTAGCGGGGCGATAGCAGCGCCTCTAGGAGCGCCGTGGTAATTACGACACATAAATAGCAGTGTACTGCACTGCTGTAATAAAGAAAACTGCCCTCTTTCTGCTACAAGTCCGCACTCAATTATTATGACAGCGCTTTAATGTCAGTATGAACATCATGGAGTATTTAGATGAGTTCGCTTTGATGGCACAAATTAAAACATATCCCTGCCATGTTTCGCCATGACTTTCAGTCTGTTCGCCAGTATACTCTCATGCAATTTTAGATTTGAAGCATCTATTATTTTTAAATTTTAATTATGGTTTATTTAACGACGCTCGCAAGTGCCGAGGTTATATCAGCGTCGCCAGTGTGCCGGAATTTTGTCTTTTACATGCGAGTAAATCTACTGACATGAGCCTGTAGCATTTAAGCATACTTAAATGTCATCGACCTAGGCCGGGATCGATTCCGCAACCTCGGGCATAGAAGGCCAGCACTACCGACTGCGCCACCTAGGCCAACGCATCTATGTTGATGTTGCTATTACTACATACTATGTGAATGTACTAACAATACAGTATATATTTTTATTGGAAAATTTATGGAAGAAACGGTCGATATTTGTAGCTACTTGATCATCATCGAATTTGCAAATAAGTTTACGTGTCATAATGCCTATGAGTATAATATTAGTTTATTGAAAAGAAAAATTACGAGTACTTATGCGCATTTAAAATATATAGTTTGCACAAGAATGAGCAAATGCTAGTATTTGGGGCTGTTTCTTTACTTGATTATTTAATAATAATAATAATAATAATAATACTTACTTACTTACTCGCTTTTAAGGAACCCGGAGGTTCATTGCCGCCCTCACATAAGCCCGCCAATGGTCCCTATCCTGAGCAAGATTAATCCATTCTCTACCATCATATCCCACATCCCTCAAATCCATTTTAATATTATCCTCCCATCTCCGTCTCGGCCTTCCCAAAGGTCTTTTTCCCTCCTGCCTCCCAACTAACAATCTATATGCATTTCTGGATTCGCCCATATGTGCTACATGCCCTCCCCATCTCAAACGTCTGGATTTAATGTTCCTAATTATGTCAGGTGAAGAATACAATGCGTGCAGTTCTGTGTTGTGTAACTTTCTCCATTCTCCTGTAACTTCATCCCTCTTAGCCCCAAATATCTTCCTAAGCACCTTATTCTCAAACACCCTTAACCTATGTTCCTCTCTCAAAGTGAGAGTCCAAGTTTCACAACCATACAGAACAACCGGTAATGTAACTGTTTTATAAATTCTAACTTTCAGATTTTTTTGACAGCAGACTAGATGATAAAAGCTTCTCAACCGAATAATAACAGGCATTTCCCATATTTATTCTGTGTTTAATTTCCTCCCGAATATCATTTATATTTGTTACTGTTGGTCCAAGATATTTGAACTTCTCCACCTCTTCAAAAGATAAATTTCCAATTTTTATATTTCCATTTCGTACAATATTCTCGTCACGAGACATAATCATATACTTTGTCTTTTCGGGATTTACTTCCAAACCTATCTCTTTACTTGCTTCCACTAAAATTCCCATGTTTTCCCTAATCGTTTGTGGATTTTCTCCTAACATATTCACGTCATCCACATAGACAAGCAGCTGATGTAACCCGTTCAATTCCAAACCCTCTCTGTTATCCTGGACTTTCCTAATAGCATACTCTAGAGCAAAGTTAAGAAGTAAAGGTGATAGTGCATCTCCTTGCTTTAGTCCACAGTGAATTGGAAACGCATCTGACAGAAACTGAAATAATAATAATAATAATAATAATAATAATAATAATAATAATAATAATAATAATAATAATAATAATAATTTACACATGAAAGTGTAGGCTACGAGTATTTCCTGATAACAGTAAAACCATTTTTCTATGTTTCTCTTGTTTCGATGTCTTAGAACCAATGTTTAATTTTGGTCTTTGGTAGGCCTATTTAAAATAATATTTAACTTTATTTATTTTATAATTATTGTGTCATGTGTTATTTTAGAAAATGTTACTTACCTTTCTTTGTAAAGTATAATTTATAGATACCTTTGTCATTTAGTTCAGTAAAACAATATATCAAGCAACTACACAAAAATAATCACCAACATAATTGGACATAAACATTTCGCAACAACGTAGGAAATTAGTGAAGGATATACCTCCTGAACCCAGAAGAATGGCAGTTGCAAGTTTTCTCCATAACACTGAACATGACATCCTGGGTAAACACCTCAATCGTCTTGGCATCCTGCCATCATCAGGAAGATATGGATAGACAACATCTTGCAAAATGCCCTGCTCTGAAATCCTCCAAGGAAGTCGACTGCTACTGGGAAGCCAGAGCCCGAACGTTTTTGATTACTTAATCCGTAGTTTTGTTCATCACTGATAATAAATATCATGTACTAGCCGTTAGATAAATAAATTAATAATTTATAGATAAGCTTAACTTTTTGGGAGAAATAAACACAGGTGTGTCATTTTGCCCAGATTGTTAGCCCAAAATGACATCCTGTCACTATTCTCAATTTTATATCACATGTATATAATATAATATAATATAATATAATATAATATAATATAATATAATATAATATAATATACTTACTTACTTACAAATGGCTTTTAAGGAACCCGAAGGTTCATTGCCGCCCTCACATAAGCCCGCCAACGGTCCCTATCCTGTGCAAGATTAATCCAGTCTCTATCATCATACCCCACCTCCCTCAAATCCATTTTAATATTATCCTCCCATCTACGTCTCGGCCTCCCTAAAGGTCTTTTTCCCTCCGGCCTCCCAACTAACACTCTATATGCATTTCTGGATTCGCCCATACGTGCTACATGCCCTGCCCATCTCAAACGTCTGGATTTAATGTTCCTAATTATGTCAGGTGAAGAATACAATGCGTGCAGTTCTATGTTGTGTAACTTTCTCCATTCTCCTGTAACTTCATCCCGCTTAGCCCCAAATATTTTTCTAAGCACCTTATTCTCAAACACCCTGAACCTATGTTCCTCTCTCAGAGTGAGAGTCCAAGTTTCACAAATATAATATAATATATAATATAATATAATCTATACTAATAATAAATCTGTAGCCGAAATTTTTCTGGTAATTTTTGATTTTCCAAAAATAATTGGTCCTAACATATACAATTAACCATCCTGAAACCGAAAATCGCTTTTTTGACATTTTTGTTTGTATGTCTGTCTGTATGTTTGTTACCTTTTCACGCGATAATGGCTGAACGGATTTCGATGAAAATTGGAATATAAATGAAGTTCGTTGTAACTTAGATTTTAGGCTATATGGCATTCAAAATACATTATTTAAAAGGGGGGGGGTTATAAGGGGGCCTGAATTAAATAAATCGAAATATCTAGCTTATTATTGATTTTCATGAAAAATGTTACATAACAAAAGTTTCTTTGAAAATAATATCCGATAAGTTTTATTCCTTGAAACATTTTGATAGGACTGATATTTAATGAGATAAATGAGTTTTAAAATTAAAATAACTGTCATCTAAGGCCGTGTAATGAATTAAAAAACAAATGACTTCGTCTATAAGGGGCCTTGGACAGCTACAATCGAAAGCTATGAAAGATAGCATACAGATAATGTTTCTGTGTTTGTATGAAGTAATATAAAGAAGCTAAATTAACCGATTTGTATAATTAATTATTAATTCACCATTGAAAAGTGTAGTTTCTCTAGATGGACATAATGCTATAATGTTATTACAGTAACTTCTGAGTGAATCGAGGACAGGCAATATTAAAATAGCTTCTTATGCACAGAAAACTTGATAGGCTAGTCTGTACATTCGTTTCCTGTATTTCCTAAAATAATTTTTATGACCAAATGAGTGGTCTCTGGATCAAAATGATCGCATTTTAATTATGCAAATACAATTTAAATTAAGTAACATAACAAAATATTTATCCTTATGTCAAACACGAATGTTCCCTGGATCAAATGTCCTATTTTAATTATGTAATTACTTTATATCTATTTCTAACGGGTGCAGCGGAGCGCACGGGTACGGCTAGTATAATATAATATAATATAATATAATATAATATAATATAATATAATATAATATAATATAATATAATATAATATAATATAATATATATCACAATTAGAGCCCGGATGTTAGGCAAAATGCCTTATTTAAACTGAGTGTATGTATGAAAGACCTATTAGAGATAAACACGTTTCCACACATTTGGGGACGATAGGCCCAATTTTTATTTTTCCTTTTTTGCCTATTTTAGCTCTCGTTACCTATTGTAAGATTAAATGCCTTTTTTTAGCCTTTCTACGTCATTATTGTACATTTTCTATGTTTTAATGCATTTAAAATAAACAGTATATAAATTATATCAAAAATGAAAAAGGCTGTACAAATTAAAAATATATATTCACCTCACACGAATTGCTAAGAATCTTATTCTCCAGCAATACATACGTTTCCAAGAAGTCGTAATCTTTTCTCCCCTACCGATCCCATCTTTTATGTCACTTAACAAAGATGTTTGAACAGTATAACCCTCAGTGCTCAGGTCACTTTGGGGTTTACCAGCGAAAGAAAGGGGATGAGGGAAGTAATAAAAGCAAGTCTCCAGGTCCCGTTACTGTTGTCGCTTGCACGCACAAGTCACGCGTACTTTGAAGTCTCTAATCCCTTCTCACACCCCTTCTTTTTGAGACAATACACAGTCGGTTTTTCCCGATCTCTGAGAGAAAGTAGAGACAGTCCTTCTGAAATAAGTTGTTTTAAGTTTGCTCCAATCACTTCAGTAGAAGTAGAAAGATCTTTTTCCACCATGAAAAACGTTCTCTCTGACAGGCGGCTTACTATGACAGTTGACAACTTAAAAAAGCATCTTGTTGTGACATGTAACCAAGGAAAGTGAGTACCGTATGGGATAGTTTATTAAGTATTTGTCTATTTTTTGTCTGTTTCCATGAGTAATAAATGCCTATTTCACTTCTATTTTACTATCTATATTTAGGCGTAACAGATCAACTATTGACCAGATATTTTGTATTCCACAGATAATGGAGAAAAAATGGGAGTATACGGGTACAGTGCATCAGTTATTCATAGATTTCAAAAAAGCATATGACTCGGTTAAGAGAGAAGTTTCATATGATATTCTTATGGAATTTGGTATTCCCAAGAAACTAGTTCGATTAATTAAAATGTGTCTCAGTGAAACGTACAGCAGAGTTCGTATAGGTCAGTTTCTGTCAGATGCGTTTCCAATTCACTGTGGGCTGAAGCAAGGAGATGCACTATCACCTTTACTTTTTAACTTTGCTCTAGAGTATGCCATTAGGAAAGTCCAAGATAACAGAGAGGGTTTGGAATTGAACGGGTTACATCAGCTGCTTGTCTATGCGAATGACGTGAATGTGTTAGGAGAAAATCCACAAAAGATTAGGGAAAACACGGATATTTTACTTGAAGCAAGTAAAGCGATAGGTTTGGAAGTAAATCCCGAAAAGACAAAGTATATGATTATGTCTCGTGACCAGAATATTGTACGAAATGGAAATATAAAAATTGGAAATTTATCTTTTGAAGAGGTGGAGAAATTCAAATATCTGGGAGCAACAGTAACAAATATAAATGATACTCGGGAAGAAATTAAACACAGAATAAATATGGGAAATGCCTGTTATTATTCGGTTGAGAAGCTTTTATCATCTAGTCTGCTGTCAAAAAATCTGAAAGTTAGAATTTATAAAACAGTTATATTACCGGTTGTTCTGTATGGTTGTGAAACTTGGACTCTCACTTTGAGAGAGAAACATAGGTTAAGGGTGTTTGAGAATAAGGTTCTTAGGAAAATATTTGGGGCTAAGAGGGATGAAGTTACAGGAGAATGGAGAAAGTTACAAAACGCAGAACTGCATGCATTGTATTCTTCACCTGACATAATTAGGAACATTAAATCCAGACGTTTGAGATGGGCAGGGCATGTAGCACGTATGGGCTAATCCAGAAATGCATATAGAGTGTTAGTTGGGAGGCCGGAGGGAAAAAACCTTTAGGGAGGCCGAGACGTAGATGGGAAGATAATATTAAAATGGATTTGTGGGAGGTGAGATATGATGGTAGAGACTGGATTAATCTTGCTCAGGATAGGGACCAATGGCGGGCTTATGTGAGGGCGGCAATGAACCTCCGGGTTCCTTAAAGCCAGTAAGTAAGTATATGACTGCCTATTTTAACCAAAATAAATGCCTAAACATCCGGGCTCTAATGATAATACACATCCTATGTATAATGATATAATTCTGAATGCTTTGGACCATGGGTTCTGGATTGCATAAGAAATAATAAACCCCTGAAGAAGTTTAAGTTAATTATATCTCAAAATAAGCTAAATATCACTTAAAGTTAGGGTATGTCATTTTGGACCAACCTCCCCAAAAGAGAAGTGCCACCGTGCAGGAACAGTTGGTGACCACAAACCCGCCGAGAGTTACGGAAATGCGTGTGAGCGCTGCATGAAATGTGTTACGAAGTTAGTGTGAAGTCGCCGTACAAGTTTGGTTTGTAAACTCAGACCCAGCCGTTGCCTGGGGATTGAGCCGCCCGCAAAACACAGCAGACTCGATCGTTTTGCGGCGAATTGTTTCATTATTCACGACCGAGTTTGTTTGAATCCCCACACAATGGCAGCCAGAGTGAAGGAAACGCTACGTTGTTGTATGCAGAACACATTCTGCAGGAAATCTCTCGCCGTTGAACTAATTACAGGATGCTAAATACCGGATCGTTTTACAAATTGTTTATTAGCCAATTGCGTTAGCATATAATAATCACCAAATCTGTCCGTGCGCGGAAGCTATGACCTATGCAAACACAGCTTTTGTGTCAGTGTATATTTTCCGATTCTCTATTCGTGTTCGGTTGTCTAGTGGCTTACGTTATTTGTCACTGGAATTATGGTTTGTGAATTCAATCCTAGCATAAAGCTGTGATTTCTTTAAGTGCCATACATATAGTTATCATTGCTTACTTCGGAAGTAAAATCACTTCACATCACTCTTTGGATCTGATGTTGCGTCTTTTCTGCTGTCTGCTTCTGATTAGAGATGAAATAAAACAACTATCAACCTGATTGTATTGTTATTATTTTGTAGAAATGTAGCTATGTTGTAAGGCAATGTAGCCTAATAATAATAATAATAATAATAATAATAATAATAATAATAATAATAATAATAGGACCTAATAATAACAACAATAATAATAGTAGGACCTGATAATAAACTTAATAATAGCGCCTAATAGTAATAGTAATAATAATAATAATAATAATAATAATAATAGGACCTAATAATAACAACAATAATAATAGTAGGACCTGATAATAAACTTAATAATAGCGCCTAATAGTAATAGTAGTAATAATAATAATAATAATAATAATAATAATAATAATAATAATAATAATAATAATATAATAATAATGATGATAATAACAATAATAATAATAATAGTACCTGATAATAAAATTAATAATAAGGCCTAATAGTAATAATTTATTTATTTATTCTATTTATTTATTTACTAATATTTATTGTGCTGTACAACAGCCTAGGGCCAATAACAGTTCAGCACAAGATAGAAGTAATAATAATAATAATAATAATAATATCAATAACAATAATAATAATAATAATAATAATAATAATAGGACCTGATAATAAAATTAATAATAGGGCCTAATAGTAGTAGTAGTATTTATTTTATTTATTTATTTATTTATTTATTTATTTATTTATTTATTTATTTATTTATTTATTTATTTATTTATTTAATGTGCTGTACAACAGCCAGTGGCCAATTACAGTTCAGCACAAATATAACAAAAACATAAAATAAAAATAATTATTACACATAAATATAATTACAATTACAATAATGACGATGAATGGATAACTAAGAATACTATGAGACAATGTTAATTGAGTATAATGCCTAAAAGAATACATAAATGATAAATCGTTGCCAAGAGCAAACGAAGTCTATACATTCAAGGGATCGAATTCGCAGCCATGCATGTTGGCATTTTTAATGCATCTGGAGACTGGTGAAAGAAATTTCGAATTTCTAATATAGAAAAGTTTGTGGGCTCTCATATCTTTTGTTGGAATACGTAAGGTAATATTGTTTAAGAAAGAGTCACAGGATATATCACCTTTGAGGACTTTACAAAAGAACAGATAATCTAGCTCATGGCGTCTAGCATATAGATTTTGACAATTAAAATATTCACATTTTCTCTCATAACTATACCCGGAATTAATGGGCAGAAATCTGAATGAACATAAGGATATAAATTTTCTTTGTATATTTTCTAATTTAGCCGAGTCCGTAGTTGTAATCGAGTTCCAAACTACAGATGCATATTCGAGTTTCGATCGCACCAATGTATAGTATAGCATTAAAAGAGAATCGGGCGTGGAAAAAGAATAAGTTATTGACCGTATTATTCCTAGCATTCTGATTGCGTGATTGTAAATGTAATCAACGTGACTATGAAAATACAATTTACTGTCAAAGAATATTCCCAAATCTTTTACGCAATCCGTTCTGTTAATTAGTACATTATTTAGATAATAATTAAATTTCAGTGAAGAAGTTTTTCTAGAAAAGGTTATTACATTAGTTTCGGATACGTTAATTTTCATACCATTGTCTTCCGACCATTTAGCGACTGAATTAATGTCACATTGAAGTGATTGACAGTCAGTACTACTTTTGATTGTACGAAAAATTTTTAAATCGTCTGCAAATAATAAACAGTCAGAACTTATTCTTTTACATATATCATCTATGAATATAATAAATAGGAGAGGTCCTAAAGTAGATCCCTGCGGGACTCCGCAATTTATATTATAAGAATAGGAGTGTATATTAAACAGTCTTACACATGAAACTCTATTACTTAAATAATTTTCGAACCACTTTACGTAGCTTACAGAAAGGCCAATATTTCCTAACTTATGAAGAAGGATATAGTGCGGAACTACATCAAAAGCTTTGCTGAAAACAAAATATATTGAATCAGTTTGTCCCTGCGTTTCAATTATTGGTACAATTTGATTTAGATATGTGACCAGGTTAGTGACAGTGGATTTAGTTTTAGTAAATCCATGTTGTGAAGAATTGAGCTTGTTTTTCACATAAAACGATATATGTCTGTGAATAATGGTTTCAAAAATTTTTGAAAAGTTATTTAGGATCGAGATAGGTCTGTAGTTTCTGACATCATTTCTTTTTCCGTTTTTAAATATAGGAATAATTGCAGCTTGTTTCCATAGTGAGGGAAATTCACCATTTTTCAAACTAATATTAAATATGTGGACTAAAGGAGGAATAAATATATTAGAGCATCCTTTAATTATAAAATTTGGAATACCGTCAGTGCCAGTTGTTTTTGTTGGTTTAAGTTTTTTAATTGCTTTACGAACGTCATCATGTGTTACTTTAGGTATAGGTAATGAGTCTGTTATATTCGTAATAATGTTTTCATATGTATGGCTGTGTTTAGTCTGAACAGATTTGAAGTGATCAGCAAAAGCATTGACAATG